>NC_087375.1:37363572-37667286 GCF_031761385.1 Necator americanus
TTACAACAGCTGAAGGAGATGGAGACGAAAATCAGCCAACAGATAAACTATTAGCTCATGGCTGTTTACACTTTCATGATCCGAGCCCATGATTCTGGTCAGCAAAACTAATCGGAAGGGGAGGCTCTTAAATGTAAAGCAAAGTAAGAAAAGCTATTCCATACAATTTCCGTAATTCGGAGGGATTCTTCAGGGGATCTCGATGAACAGTTTGAAATAATGTGATGGAAACAGAGTTACAGATGGAATCAATGAATTTAACTATTCTTTGTTAACCGAGAACACTGTGGAAATCACAACCGTAGAAGGAACGCTAATTAAGCATTGAATGAGCGCGTCTTAAACGCAGAAAGTGAAATTCCAGCACGTCCTGCAATGTCGACCATGAGGCCAGCCAGCAACCTCATCATGAAGAGGAGGCTCAGCGAACGAATCGGACATAATTACATATGTATGGTGATTAGTATGCGGTGCACCAAATCAGTTGACAATTTCTGGATATATGACTGGCGAAAGAGTCAATCGGGGGCGAAATGTATCAAGAACAAAAACGAATGTGTTGAGCATAAAATAAAAAGTCAGAAGTCATCCTAGACAAAAGCCAAATAGATTTAAAAAGAGAAGTAAACGCTTTTTTCGGCTCCGTCAGTCGCAAGTCATCAACCACTAGTCCAACCATCTCGTTAGCACTGCGAGAGACTAATAATGGAAGTCTCTCGCACTGTTAACGAGGTGGCCACGATATTAATGGGAACACCAATGTGAGACCAACACGAGGAAGAGAAAGGAGTAGAGAACACCAAGTTCAAGGTAGACGCGTTCAAGGAAGGCAATGGGTGGACCATACCGAAAATTCGAAACCACCTCAGCGACAGACAAGAGCAACATTCAAGAACACCACTTTCGACGAATTCTTTATACGGACCGACGAGGGCGGTAAACCATTGCGTGCTCTGTTTGCGCAGTGAGCCATTTTCGCCCTCTCCAGCTTTCGTTCGTTTACATTTCTCTCCCACATAAACAGTGCCATTGCGATTTTGTCTCCATAGAACGCACGATCCAAACGAGAACAATATGCGTACTATACATATTTATTTAGAAGAGCTACGCAAATAAAATCAAACGATTATTTTGAACTTTTCGTTTGAAAGGCAAATTCAGAAATGAGCTATCAGATGACGAAGACTACGATTTTTGAGGTCGTTTAATGATAGAACAAAAGTTAAATTCGTAGAATACAAAAAAGCTTATGTAACGGAATGCATCTTAGCTGGGCGCATTCTTCGAACATACCACTACTTACTTGGAAAGGCTGAACAGATACGTGGAACAGAACAGTCGATGCCCAACAATTGGAAAAAGAAAGATGTCTTGGCCAATTTGAACTGCTATTGCTTGCAACTGTTGTCTGTAATAAAACCAGCTTGAGCCGATTGTTCAGCGCGAATTACCGCCACAGCGGTTGATTATTTGCCGAGTTATACTTAAGTGAACATCTTGAACATTAAAGTTTTCTACTCGAAACTTTATGACCGCCTCCCAAATGCCCACAAATCCACAGGATAACTCTATTTCTAAATAAATCAAGTAGTTTGTGATTCAAACCCCTCCACATAAATGTTCTAGAAGCCACTTGAAAGTGTCAAAACACGCATATATTTGTTGATAGAGAAATCATTGGAAAAGAACGGTGAAATATAACCTAGGTAATTCTCAGAAAATCTAACAAATGTAACCAGTGTAAAAAAAACCATACAGAAACCTGCGCCAAACCTTCGAAACGAATTTAGAATAACATAGTAGCAATAGCTTTCAAGTGCACGCTGAAACTAGGTGCAGTAAAGCAACATTCCGAGCAGCAAAAAGATCTTGACAAAGAAACACTCTTTGGGAAGAGATTTTGCCTGAGAACGACAACTAGTCAGGACATTGTGCGTCAAGTACTTCTCCAACGTAAAAACACCACTTTCATTCAATCGTGCATTGGCTATAATAAATGAAAAATCTGAAAATTGTGGAGCCTTTCCCTAAGCAATTAGTCAATTGTACTAATGCTGCAGTGCGGAATTACTAAAACTGCAGCTGACATAAGCAAAAAAAGGTACGATGGAAAATTTTTATAAGCTCTTAGAGATAAAACTGCATACCTGAAACGGACTGGGTTTCCGATGTGAGCAAACTCACATTCTCCTTAAAAGAATTTCCCTTCAGTCTCGAAGATAAAGGACGAAACAGGTGGAAAGGGAAGTCGAAAGATCCTTGTTTAAGGTAGATTGGAACTTTTCATTCGTTACAGGAGAGAACAATGTTCATAGAGCTGAGTAATAATGGGTCAAACGAGGACCCAATTCGCGACAGTTCCTCAACCCGAATGCTTCACGTTATGAAACTTGATGTCAACAGGAGTGATCAGCAGTTAGTCCAAAAAAAAAGTTTCAGACAGAGTAGAAGTCATTAAAATTAAAACGAAATAAACACGTTTCTATGTCTATGTTTTACAAAATCTAAATTTCTAAAGCATTGCTGTGCACCAATTCTTTGTGAGTTTTGCA
The DNA here is from genome assembly GCF_031761385.1 of Necator americanus. Lineage (NCBI taxonomy): Eukaryota > Metazoa > Nematoda > Chromadorea > Rhabditida > Ancylostomatidae > Necator > Necator americanus. The sequence continues at coordinate 37,366,125 of NC_087375.1, forward strand.
ATTTTGAAGCACAAAAGAAAAAACTAATAAACCTAAAAGTTCATTTCTAAATGAACTATTCTTTTCAGAAGATATGATTTTCACCCCCAAAACCCAAGCTTCATCTTCAAATTTTGTACACCAATTTGTCAGAGATATAAAAGAGTACGAAAGCAAATAAATGTGTAGGCAAAAACTGGACGTATGTACACATTAAGTGGTAACTGGAATAACTAACTGAAACAACTTATATTTATGTACTGCGATTATTTCCACTGTGTGTGATCATCACCTAACATCACCTAACCTAACACTGTTCTCCCACGCTAACATAGCCTCAGCCTATTTCTGGGACGTAATCAAACAGATACAGAAACAGTGAGACAAAAATAGAAACGAACCATCCAAAGAGAAAGAAAATCAGAGTGTCAGCGTGTTTCTGTGGAATGAGAACCAAACCAGATTGAGAGAACTTTAAAACTCTGTGGATAGATTTCTTTTCATTTTGTTGCAGCGACATGCCTCTACTGGAATTTTTCACAGTCACGGAGTGTCCGCACCTCAACAACTTAAAACTGCATGAATCCAGCATATAGATGCAAACTTGGGGAGGCCAAAAACTGATACGCAGTGCTTTATTCTTTGTTTTTGCGACAAAATGTAGCGAATAAACATAAACGACGAAAAAGCTCAGTTGATTGAACAATTCTGTTACGATTAGAATCACTACAACACCTTTATCAAGCGTTGCTCTAATAAAAGCAATCGTTTTTGCTGGAGACATTGTACTCGGACAATAGGTTCAATTCTAAGCAGTAAACATTAGTAGCGACAATTATCAATAAACCTGGACACAAAACATTTCCTTTGGCTGGACTTCCTATCCAAACCACTTCTAACGGATAAAAATTCATAAAATTTCTCCTGGTCGGCAATTTTCATGCAAGCGGGATAAGCTACGATGAAAAATACGCCATCACACACGCGATAGTTGGAGCCGGTGTTCCGACCCCCTTCATTTTGGATGGTTGGCAAATGAACCCCATTCCTCCGGCTCCTCTCTATCGCACCTATGGTGGAAATGTGAACTCAATGCCAGTAAAACAAGACCAGGAATGGAGAAATTTCTTGATGAACATTCCCATCCATATTCTTAAAAGAAGACTTCTATTTAGAGCACGCAGTCACATTTATATAGGAAATGGGGAAAATCAGGAAACAGTCTGCAAAATTACGCTGTAATAATGAAGTCAAACGCAACGAAACCAGGGCAGCGAAGAAATCACGTCCCCTCGGTGGCGCCATCAAACGAGCAGCCATTCGGCGTTGTCACTACCCCGAGTTGCTACCAAGGCCATATGTTACGCATTCAAACGTAATAAATGTAGAGTTGATGATGAGATACGAAATGTTTGAGCCGGATCAACAGTCAACTTTTACGCAATTTCAAGTGAGTTGGATCCAGTGCATCTTCTAATAGAGAGCTATTATGATGGTTTCATTGAAGAGTGGAGAGAAGGAAAATTTGGGGAATATTAACTGCGAAACCCTTATTTTAATATATAATAAAATTATTATTAAATTTTATTCTAATATAAATCACGTAAATTTAAACTTCCACCGCTAATTTGGTACCGTTAATCTAATCTAAATCTTGCTTCCCGTTGAATTTTTGGTCATAGTTGGAATTTTGCAGCTATTCTTATTGGAATCGGCAACGGGATCGCTATCACAATGCTGCTTATTGTCACAATACTTATGGAAGGGCTATAACGACATTCAATAACATCGCTGTCACTTTGGCAAATCACTTATGGGGAGAGTTAGCTGTGAATGCTTTGCTTCAAAGATAACAATCATTTTCAAAAGAAATTTTCAAACTTTCTTTCAACATAGTGAAAAACAAAACACCTACGCTTTCCACCTTCAATGTCCTATTTCTTCAGAAAATGCTTGAGAATTTCGTGTGAGGTATCTATCAATACGAAACAATAACCACAAGAGTGCAACCTAGCAACTAATTTCAGTATTTGTTGGTACGTTGAAGAGGTCATGTTCGTGAACTCTGCCTAGTTAATAAGTGCCCTATATTCACAGTAAACAGACATATTAATAGGTTTCTGAGAATTGAGTCTAAAGAAGTTACTATCTTCTCACGCTATCAACAAGCCGAAGAAAAGCACCAAAACTGGAGTGCTCTGAACGCACAAACATTGCTGGAAGAGCCACCTCCAATATTCCTCTTTTTTACAATCTCTAGTACAATTTGTAGAAAACATTTTGTAAAAGTTGAAGAAAGATTGTTAAGGAAAACACGTTCTCTTCTTCACCTCAAATAGACAAAACCTTAAACTATTATATAAGTGGTTGTAAGTCTGGTTTCCAGCGTTTGCATCTTCCATTTCGTCAGGTGATGACAAAGTTCGAGAAACTGCGTCGTGTATCGCATTTACACTGAACTAGACTTTTGAAAGCAAACAAGCAAAAGAGTGAAATCGCATATTTTGAAGGGTACTTTACGCATCAGTGATCTTCTACTGAGTAACAGGTCAGCATAACATTTGGTTGTGATTCGCTATCCCGCGACGAAGGATCTACACAAATTTTCCAGAGAACAGATGATGTAAGAAGATGCCAACAATAGCTGTGAAAACTCAGTATGCCACATGTTGTAAACCAGGACCCGCATGATGCGTTTAGCAAAACTCTACGCTAACAATGCGCTCACTCTCCAGGATCTGTAGCAAGTGGTCGACCTCGTTTTAATCCGGTAGGAACATGCGTCCGCTTACGTGGCACGAACGGGGTCACTTTGGAGGATGACTCTTTTTTAGCCCTTGCGATTACACGACGATGAATTAGGTGTGGGAGTTGAAGGTGCGTCCTCTTCCACGAACATCTGGTCAAGGACTACTATGGATTTACACTGGCAGTGGCTGGTAGCGAACATAAAGCTGATAATAGTTATGTCGATAGGTATTGAGTGTCAAACATGGCGAGAAGGAAAGAAATGGTGGCACAGCAAAACTGAGAAGAACGGTATGGCGAAAACGTCCAGGATGATGTGAGGGGAACAGACCCAACATCGTCGTCAGTGTCCAAGCACACACTAAACAGGTAGGGGTTTATGAGAGGAGGAATCCATGGTGTTGAGTGGTTTGACGACATTTCAGTCACCCGTTCGGGTCCACAAGGAGGTACGACATGGATCATTGTTAAAGGCATCACTCCACGAATCTGAGGTGGTACGGATTTCAGGTGGAGTATTCGTATACGGGATGGGAGACTACGGAGAGGGGGTGATTCCGTCCATTTCATCCTAATTGCCGTAAAAAAACGGCCCGGAAGATGTGGCGCCGCACAAAGCTGGCGCGCCCCAGTCGAACTCCCTGTAGAAAATAGTGTGCCAGAACGCCTGAAGCCGTATCTATGGTATCCGTACAACCTCAGATTCGTGGAGTGATGCCTTTAATTGTTTCTTTCCTCTTCATATGGAAGATGTATAAAAAAAATCTGGAAAAAGATAACAGTAGTATTTTGCGAGTTTAAAAAACCATCTTCCACCAAAAAATGCGAGAAGTTTTGATATTTATGCCCCTAACTTGAAGATTTTTTTATTTTTCCACAGTTCAATCCTAATTCGAAAATAACCTAAAAGATCTCCGTGTAGGAAGAAGACAAACACACAGAAGGAAGGGGGCATTTTTTCTTCTTTCAACACTTTGCTCGTCAAAGAACATATCGGAAATATCGGCAGAATATATGGCATACCTTCACCTTATTTTCTCCCCCTCTGCATATGAAGTTTGTGAAATCTCGAGAGCACTGGAATCTTCAAATAAAAAAAGTAGAGGAGACGAAAGATTTAAAAGATATCAGAACACCGTGTCATGACTTCAATCAAACCCGCTAATGTATTTGGGAGAAGACATTACCCTCTTTCCAAAACATGGACCTCTAAAATGTACTGATTTAATGGCGCAATGATCGGGAAAACACCAAAGATTGTAAAAAAAAAACAGGCTAATTGTCCGGACAGCAATACCGGTTGCAAATCAACTCAAAAATTTTCACAGACGGACGACATTTGACAAGTGGATAGTCTCCTCGGAAAAAGGAGAAAAATGAAGTTATCATAGGTTTAGCATTCGTTGCATTGCACAGAAATGTTTCCTACAATACAACGAATGCCGAGTCACTTCTTCACCTTATTTTCGCACCAATACCAATCTTCTTTTCTTTGATGCTTAGAAATAGTTCCATTTCTAATTGATTTCACATAGATTTTTCAATCCTACTGATCCCAAAAAGATTTAAAATAAATATGAAACGAATAAGAATACCCTCATAAATAACCTCTAGAGGAGAACCACAATACAAGCACACTATCCGAATGACATTCCTGCAAGTTCAAGTCAATTGTGAAAAAAGACTTGCCCTGAGAAGAGATGGAGAGCATGTAGCCTTGTACCATGTAGCCCGATTTATGTCGAAACTGTTTAAGCATGTCTTCAACTATTCGATAGTCACAGTCTGACAAGCATTTGCCCTACGTCAGCAAGATGTCAACTAATGTTAAAAGAATGGAAGGATAAATCAAATTTCAGTTTTCGCGCTAATACGCATCCGGAAAACTGAAGATACCCATTAGATTCCATCGAAGATACTAATTTCATTGTTCTCGAAGTCCGGTAACCGGCAATTTCCATGTATTATACCTGGTTTCGAGGGCAAATTTTTGTATCTTTGAAATTTTGGTCTGTCCCAACTTCACCAATGTTCATTGGATAGATACAGCAGTGGACTAAATGGCTGCGAACGTAGCAGTGATTATTAGTTTTTGAATACATTTCGTTGTACAGCTGTACGGTACACAATATGGACTACTTTAGTACAACAATTTGGACTTTAATTATGTGAGAATTAAGCTACAAAATGCAAAGGATCAACTAAAAATAGGACTACAGATGGACTCGGAGATCACCTTCCTTCTTCATTAACGCTACGCGAAGAGTGCAATCGATCCTCTCCCCTTCTATGTCGACTTCAACTATCACTGACCCCCAGTTGGAACTCAGGTAACATAAGCTTTCCTTTTCGGACGTAGAAGTGTAAAGTTCCACAAACATGCTGGATATCACGGATAGCTTGCCACTACGACATACTTGTACAACACTCAATAAACAACGGCAACAAGAGGCTATAATAATGAATCAAGTCGAGAATGCGAAGTAACCGCACACAACGCTGAACCCGCAATAATTAACATAAGATGGGCGACCAAATTTGCCTGGAGATGAGCGTGGGGGGAAATTACATCGGCGATCGGATGCAGGAAACCGGACACAATAGTGGTTACGAAACACTGAGCTGGGCATGTAGCGAGCGGCAGAGAACCGCTCTACTGTCAAAGCGCTGGCTCTTCGCAGTCCGATCGACCTGCGCACAGGGATATGCTCATGGAATTTCCGAAGAGAATCTAACTGGAACTAGAATACAAGAAGATAGATGTAGTTGTAGGAGTAGGACTCGCAGCATAAGTATAGCAAGGCATGAGCATGCACGAGCAATGGATTCGCAGGAAGTGAATGAAAGTGCATTTCAGAATAAAGTATCAAGTAGAAGTAGAACGGAAGCGGTGAAAATGTGGAACATGACCTAGGAAATGAATAGGACGCACGAACAATAAAGAAAACAACACTTAACGCGAATGAGTGACTGGGCGAATTAGTGAAATATTAGTGTCCCACTGGATTCACTGGCGAATTAGATAACTGATTATCTTTTGAGAAGCACATTAATTAGTAAGATAATAACGAACTGGTATAGTAGTGAGTAGGAAGTAGATGAATAGATACAAATTGATTGTTTGAAGCGTTCAGAATTAGAATTTATACGCGTTCCCTTAAGCGCTTCCCCGTAAATCTACAATATCACCAACAGTCGGCGTCACAAGTTCAGGCGCCAACTCATTGTTAGCGGAGAATCAGTGGGGCGTCGTTAATACGTGGAGTATTAAAAAAATTCTGAGAACATGTTGAATGTGCCGCAATTCAGGAACACTCAGCAAGCTTAGCAATTGGTTCATACCTACGTACCAATAACGGCAACATGATGAAAACGAGCAAAATTCGACAGGCTGCTGAGGTGATTTAAGGATTTTACGCTCGCGGTTTGAGCTAGGAGCAACGAAATAAATATCATGATATTTGCACTACCTGTACCAATCTCACCGCAGCACTACCAACCACCGACACAATGCAGCATTCACCGAACCCACTCCGCAAAAACTAGCCGTCAACTGGTCTTCCAGTGGCTCTGCTACGTGGTGCTGGTCACTTAAGAACACACCTAAATAGCTGCGCGAGAAAAAGTGAACGATGTAAACAACTGGCACTGGATCGCAATGTGTATGCGTCATTTTTCTTCATTGAGAAGCGCTAGCATTGACCCAGAATAAATACATACGACCTTCGAAACCAGGCGAGATGTTAAATTTGTTTTGAGTTCAACTTTATTCGGCTAGCAATTTATTAAGGGAGAAGAATTCGCGAACCAAAACGGGATTTCAACACTTTCCAAAACATTTACCGTCTGCAGCGCTCACAAAAACTTACGATCTAATCAAGAAAACACTACTCAGTCAGCTCAACTCACTACATCACCCACTTCTGCCAGTTAGCAAAAGGATAGAGGAGACCAAGAAAGAAGTGAGCTTTCATTCTCGAAAGGAAGTTCACTTCTTTCGAATGAAATCGAGTCTAATGAAATTCCGCAAAAGTAGCCGTTGATTTCATTAACATTTACATTAATAAATTGTCAATTTTAAGAAATTTAGGTCCTCTAAAACAAATCCAAATAAGTTGCAAGTAATAGAGCTCTCTTAGAGTATGTACTTTCCAATGTTACAAAGCTAATTTCATCAGCAAAAGAGCGACGGGAAGCATGATTGCGAATAAAATATTATATGAGATTTTCAGAAACTTCGACTTATGAAAATATAGGGAAGATAAACTCTCCTTGATTAAACTGTGAGCAAACTAAAGTCCGTTTTCCATGCATCCCCTAAAAGGACTAACGTGGTTAAATACATTAGTGTCTTGTTTCGAAAATCATTGCTCCGTGAGTGAAGTAATATGCAATTCCTAATTTAGAACATGGACAAAACGCAAATTCTGATCAGCACCATATAACAGGCCATCGTGACTCGCTCCAGCAAATGCAAAGGATTAACGGTGAATTTGAAAACGAGCGCGGCGCAAAGTCGATGTTACGCTCCGTTAACTTGCTATGGATTTCGCAGTACCACGACCACAGCAGGTGAACATAACATCTGTGAAGAAATCAGGATGTGAACTACGTACAACCAACGTCAGCACAAAAAAAACTGATTGTAATAAGCTGCTCAAACCATTTTATGAACGCTTACGTTGCACTTTTGAGGGGAACTTCCGCAATTACGCATTAAATGTCCTCGAATGGTCCTTCGCGTGGTAGTGCCAGTGCATTACATCAGCAGCGATTTCGAAGGGAAGTCGACCAACAGAAATTACCCAAGTTCTGCTAGTACGGCGGAACAGACGATACGTATCTGGTACAATGAAGATGCAAGCTCAACTAGAATTCTTCAACAGATAAGAACTTGGCCGGTTCTCCGAGTTCTTCAGCGGGAGACGGATGAGCAAAGGATTGCGAATTTCGGAAGAGGATCAAACTTGTGCAAAGGCTCCTCAAACAGCGAGGGAAGAGGTATTCCAATTCTCTCAATCGCGACTTCTTTGAAGAGTAACAGTAAGTTGAATGCACAGCATTGGCAGAAAGGCAAGTAGCTTCGGCTTGAGAGGTTTACGTGTCACTTTTTGGGCTCACCTCCAAGCATCTCTGAAGAGGAATAGCCTAAAGAAAAATCTCTAAAACATTCACTCAACGAAAGTTTCCCTGTAACCGATCTACAACTCGACAGCACACTTGAAATTACCAAAATCGCCGTCCAGTGATGCAACAGGAAGAACCAGTACTCGCTACGCAATTCACTTTACAAAAAAGTGGAAAACGTTTGAGAGAACCGCTGCACTCGCATCGCATCGCATCAACAGCACAACATAAAATGCGCATTTCCAGCAATAAAGATTCTAATCGTAATGCGTGAAATAGTAGATTGTAGACTGAATCGGCTGCACGTAAAACTACAAGCCATGTTATCTAGATCACAACGCCATGTTGACAGCGGGACTTCTGAAATCGGATAAAATAAAGCGAAACAGCGTCCGTCATACAATATGTAGGTGAACCTCTCAGTGAGCATTTGTTCTCCATAGCACTGAAAGCAATAAAACCGGTGACAGTTGCCAGCGCCAATGATTAGAATGGTCTTTGAGAGAGAAATGTGGCAGCGAATTTTCTAAAGAACTTTTACGGATATGAATATCAGAGTGGAAAGTAAGAAGAAGAAAAGAACTATTGCTTGTGTAGTATTTCTCTGCTATACTACGCACTGTTTGTAGTTTAGATACAAAACAAATGATTAAATTTGTTTTAATTAATCACTAAAATAACGAATGAAGAGATTGTTTTTAAAAACAGATCGTGTCCAGAGATTCAAATCCCACATAAGGGTCTTTCCTGACTCAAGATACGTTTTAAAAATAGCACGGTGAAGGTAAGTGCAACGAGAACCTTATGTGATAAAAAAAAAAACATGCGAACAAATTTCTCTCAATCGAATAACAGTAACCGAAAAAAAAATTAGGGAGATGGAAGAGAACATTATGTACATTACTTTCCCATGAACCACACCATTGCAAACTCTAACCACAACTAAATGCAGGTGTAATGCAGGTGTGAGGCATGCGCGCGGAATGTACAGAATGCAGTTGGTGTACTACGGATGGAGAAAATGTGCGCCACAAAGCTTGATGAGCCCGACTTCAGTTTCTCTCTCAGGCGGATAGCAATTTTCTGTTTCCATAATATACTTTCAGGATCCAGCCAACGAAATTGGAAGAAAGATGAGACTGAGCTCCTATTGATCATGCACTAATCAGTGACCGTTAATCTAAAATTTGACTTCAAGAAAATATTTGTAAAGTTATTTTTTCCCTCTGACCTTGTATGTCCATATGTTTTTTTTTTCTGTTACCATATTAAAAAGGTGGACGTGGCGTAGTTGGTAAGTGGTTAGGCTGCGATTCGATGGTTCGAAACCGTCCAGGTTGAACAACTTTTCAGTTTTTGTCCATAAACTACACTGATACTAGAATTGTCAGAGAGAATAGAAACGCTAGCTTGACACATCGGTCAGCTTTTGAATTTGGATTGCAGTCGAACGCATTGGCGTATCCCAAGCGCATCGATTAAAACCAGGCAGTTTATCTCAATCATGTTTTGAGAAAGTTTCGTTTTCTTCGAAAAGATGTTCATTTCCAGCAGTGCAACGCCATCTCGCCAGGTAAGCCACTACTGGGTACAAAAACGTGAAATAAACAATAGAATTTTGAAACTTCTCACTGCATTAATTCCCTTCAGAGCACCAGGATATATCTGACTAGTAAAAGTAGAAATAGGAGAGGGGCTGAAACTGGTAAAATAAGATGCAAGATGTGATGTGTGTGTATTGTTATTAACAAGTAAAATTTATTTCCGTTTCAATGGGTAATACTCTATTAAGATATAGGAGAGATTAAGAAATCACGCTGTCTTCAAGTTTTCGTTCTCCTTCTTCTCCACGTTTTCATCTTTCACTAAGTTCATTTACCAAATTTTACTTCTTAATGGGTGCATTGTAAGTCCATCCGATAAGTTTTTATAGATGATTGAATTTACTTCGCAACAGAAAGCAGTTAAATTAAAAACTAAAACGCTGATAAAAAAAATAGAAAAGACCCTCTCGAGACGATTGCTGCGTTTAGTTCATTAGCAAATCAAGACGTGAGAAGAAAGATGAATACCAGACTTAAGAAGTATACCTGCGGCTGGCTTGGGAGAAGAAATATGAGAAGAATATGAACACTGTTATAACCGAGAAAGAATTGTCTGAAGTAACTTCTCAGTAATCACAATAATAGATTTTTTCAGGTGATCAGAGCCTACAAAGATATATATATATATATATATAAACTGGATTAAAAATCCACGGCAAACACAACTCCACAAGAAGAGAGTGGATCCATACTCGAACACACGTTGCCCTCCCCACAAACGCGGTCATTAATGCAAGGTCACGCAAAGATCTGGCACCACGCACGCACGCGCTCACAGTCTGGCCCCGCTGTAAGCACTCAACCCGAGGTCATATTGTTGCGATCGCGATCGAGCCTCTGCGCTCGGCCGATGAACATATTTCACCACGACCATTCCCGATGCGCTCGTCCTTTGTCGCTTCGAGAAGTCGGGGTTGCCACAGAGCTGGCGAGGCGCCAATGCTATCGGAGGTTGGCTGTGTGCCAGCTAAGACTCGGCGCTCGGCTAGTGTCCGTTTGAGCCTTGCGCTAAACATCCGCTTTCGGGGCAGTCTGTGCCTACCGCGAAGTCTTTTTTTCAGTGTTTTGTGGAAACATCTCGTGAATAGTAAAAAACATAGAAAAAGTGATTGCTATAAGTGCGAGATGGGGTCCACCGCACGATGAAATGAATGAAGGATGGTTGAACGTTAGGTAACTGAACATAAGAAGATGATGGAGGTAATGATTAAGAACTGAAAAGAAATATGAACAATCTGCTTGTACATCATAGAAAATTAAGTAGAAAAATGTGTCGAACATAAAAATATTCCGACAAATTTAAATATCATGCGCGTACCCAGTAACTAAAGAAACAGCCCTCCTGCAGATACGCCGAAATAGATCCAAAATGGCTTGAAAGTAATTTCCGTTTACGTAGTCAGATTTCCAATCAAAAAACATGCAAAGACTGCGATTCAATCGCTTTTGGAATTAGTACAAAATGCAAGCGTATGCATCTCGTCATAAGACGGATTGCAAGGAAAGTTCTTGATTTCGAGGTGTACTTAAAGGCATCACTCCACGAATCTGAGGTGGTACGGATTTCAGGTGGAGTATTCGTATACGGGATGGGAGACTACGGAGAGGGGGGTGACTCCGTCCATTTCTTCCTAATTGCCGTAAAAAACGGCCCGAAAGATACGGCTTCAGGCATTCTGGCGCACTATTTTCCACAAGGAGTTAGACTGGAGCGCGCCAGCTTTGTGCGGCGCCGCATCTTTCGGGCCGGTTTCGGTTTTTTACGGCTATTAGGAAGAAATGGACGGAATCACCCCCCTCTCCATAGTCTCGTATCCCGTATACGAATACTCCACCTGAAATCTGCACCACCTCAGATTCGTGGGGTGATGCCTTTAATTGTAATCAATATTCAATTTACTTCATCCTTTCATTTTTATCAATAATAAACTAAGTTTGGTTTCCAATCACTTGCAAAAACTGCTAGCGAAAGATTCTGCCATTGGTTATATGACCAAAAAAAAAAGACCTGTTAGCTTTCTATACTTTCATTAATTCTAGAGTGGTGACATCATCATTCAAAAGTGTCATTGATTCGATAGAAAACCTTCATAGGGATGGACATCCACCCCACCACCTTATTAAAGCGCCTCTACAGAAGAATCAGGAGCAAAAAAAAAGGGTTAGGAAACGATATTATGATTATTCTTTGACTCTTTCCATATGGCTGTCAGTGGCCGCTCACCCAAGTGGTGATATGAAAGGTTAAACCCGTGAGCATTTAAATTCCCCTTGACAAAAATGTGTCGGGCAGGGTTTGGAGCAGTCGCATAGAGGTCCGTTGTAGCCACATGGTCGATGAGTCGAAACCGCCCTAGTGCAAACCAACCCTTTCATCCCTCCGGGCTCGACAAGTTGGTACCAGACTGTGGGTCTGGGAGGATAAAAGCACTGACCTGATCATCGGCTGGTCCCCAGAAGTCATTGCACAGGCCAACACGCGCACAAAACCTCAACGATTACGAATTGCGGTAAAACGCCTTGGCGCATCCTAGGTAGACTGATGCGCCAGTGACTTTATCCTCTTTATCCTTCAAAAATGGGGTCAAACATATGCAGAGAAATGACTGAAATCTTTTTCTGACACATTTTAGGACAATTACAAGATGAAGAGATTTGATGAAGGAGAAACAAAAAAGTACAGCTTCAAGGGTGGAATCGGCAAGGCCTTGGGAAGCAAAAGAACACATTTGCATCATTTGGTCCTGCTTCCCAACCGCCACATGTTATTGGCAGACTTCGCCTGCAAGTTGGCGGCTGTCTTAAATGAGTCCATCCGATAACTTTAATAGCTTAGTTAAGCACTTGTTGCTACGTCGAGGCGGCCGTGCCTCGAAAATATGCAGATCGGAATGTCACCGACCGATTCGACCTTCAAGAAGAGGAGCGATTGTCGCTAAACTGAGAGACAAGTATGTATATGTGCGGTGCAAAACACAGTGGCACGCATGTCGCGACCTTGACAAGTGGTTTCTGCTCCAAGGAAAATAAGACACCTTAGGAAGCCTGAGTCACACCACGTGTCTTCGCGTACCCTGGTACAGAACTACGATTATCACAGCGCATCTGCTCTTTCCAGAAAGACGCCAAAACGTTAAAGTCAAGTCGCAGAAGTTGCTGTTTTATCCACGTTTCCTTTTTGGCAGTGTATAAATGGAGCATAGATCTAACATACTTGCAGGAAAGAAGAAAACAGGAAAGTTTGAGGTGAGGTGTTGACTGACGCTATCGTTGACACCGCCAAACATATCACCTTCGGTCAAAAGTGTCGACAAGAAGTAGGCAAACAATGGCCGGGGTTCACGTGGTCATTGCTGACATAGCGCCAAATTTTGTCTGAGTGACCAGACCAACAATAAGACGCTTCGTTCGGAAAATGCGTTATATTTGTCAGAAACCGGTAAAAACTTAAAGAATGAAAACAACTTCTAATCTAATGGAATGCAAACAGCCAATTGCTCTCTCCAATTGCCATCAAAATAACTTCTGCTAAGAAGAATCGAGCATTAAGGCTTCAGCCATTCACCCCTTTCCAAACATTCGTTATTTAGATTGGTCAGATTTCTCCGCCTCTTCGAGCAACCTACGTTCAAAATAAGACTAATTTTATGCGATAGGATCAAGTGAATATTGAACATATACTCCAGCAATACGAATACTGGATTACTAAGATAAAAAGAGTAATAATAGAGTTACAAAATTGTTGATTTACAAATTCTAGACCAATTCTATGCACCCAACCTCTCTTTGCACACAAATTCTGCAATCCTCCCTCGAGGAGTCGGGGAAAGGAAAGCACCAAAACGCTGAACTAATGCAATAATTATTGAAAATAGAATACTTAAAGAAAAAAATCAAAATTTCCTGAGTTAATAACTGAATGCACAAATGAACTTTCACATGAACGTTTGAGAGAACTTGTCTAAAAAACATAAATAAGTGCAGTTTCAAAACCTTTGCTTCGTCAAATAAGTAGGTGTTCAGGTGTAAATTCAACAGCTCTAATTTTTTAGGTGGCATTTGAATTTCTAAGAAACTGATCCTAATTTGAAAGTCTGGCCTTTGAAGTGCTTTGAGTTTAAAACGTACAACAGAAAAATGTGTACTCGCTGTGCATTTTAAATGAACGGCTGAAAAGCGTTGAAAAGTGAAATGTGTACCTGTCAGTGGGGTCATTTCTACGTTGCTTTACAGCGTGTAAAAACTATGAACCTTACTCCAACTTTTGTAATTGTAAACTGAATATCTTCTAAGAACTTAATGCGATTTTTAAAGGTAAGCCTTTCAGTCAACAAAGTTAATCTGAAACTTTGGCTCTGCCAAAACACAAACAAGCAAGGGAGCAATCAGAACCGAAAAAACAGCAATCAGAATCCATAAACCAATAAAATCGATAGTGCTGATTGAAAAACCAATACTTTCTTACGAAATTTTGAGTGTAATCTGCGGGATTCAGATGCAGTTCTGGTCAAAATTATTACAGATGCATTTCAGAATTAGGAAACGAAAGAATTGTTAATGAAGCTGACCGCTAATTTGTTGCAAAAACATTTACGGTTTACAAATACCTGTTTTTTGGTTACAAAGAGTTCGTTTCCCATCCACGTTGGTCGTCGTAAACTAGACTAGAGAATAAACTAACTGAGCACTAGGAAAAAATGTTTGTGAAGGGTGAAAAGAAAGTATACAGTGGAAACGCCATCAAATCGCTATTAGCGCCAAGTATGTTCGGCTCAATAGGGACACATCTAACTCAAGCTTCACCGCATGAGAAGGTTTTATTTCGCGATTTGAATTGTCGGGAGACAGGAAATATATTCTTCGAAAACGCAGAATGTATTCCGACGTAACTGATATTCAAAATAAAGTTGCAGATTGGAGAAAAAAAAGTAGCAAGAATCTTTGCAAGCTTACAAAATTCGAAGTAATTGAACAAAAGAGGAGGTAATTTCAAAATGCATGAAAAGGAGCGTGCTATGAAAATAAAGAGATCTTTCATACAAAAAGGGTATTTCTTGACATATTATGAAAAACAACCCCTGAAGAAATTTCATAAAACTCATGAAAAATGCCAGCATTATATTGACATACCGTCCGCAGACTCCGTAAGCATCTTCAGCCTCTGGGGGAATCGAGGTGGTCCATAAACGCTTAAGAAATCAAACTGACGCAGCATGAACTTCCAGAAGTTCGTTTCTACAGGTATTCCCTAATACAGCAGTTCAGCTGCTCAAGCAAGGTTTTGTTACCGTAACGAATTCGACGTTCTTATTCTACAGTATAGCAAAGATCAATAATAAATCCACGATTTCAGAGAAGTCTGGCGCTTAATGCTTTGTAAAAACTATGGATCTTGCGATTGCACCGCTAGGACAAAAAGAAGAGCGGGATATCAGTGTGGAGTGTTTGGAAAATGCTAAGGACTGGATCTGCTTATGGAAGGTTTGAAAATCGAAAAAAAAACATCCGTGGAGCGATGCATGCACTCTGTTCAAATGTGGGCTGTGGAATTGGAAGGGTTTGATCAATACATAATTAAGGGCGCAATATCGCGTAGAAAGCGACCAAAACAACGCTGCGAAAAATGGTAGCATACTATTATCTTAGGGGAAGAAAGCACATACAGAAAGGAATCACATCCAGCAAAATCACGATGAAGGACAAATTTGGAGGTAGGCACGCGATACATCTGTGGTTTTGTAATTAAAACGAAGAAACGTATCTGGCTCAATCTCAGTAAGCAGGAAAACCATTTATTCTTCAGGTCTACAGTGTATTCTTTAGTCTTAAAGCTAGTGAAATCTTGAAGATGGCGGAAAACCGTGCAAAAGACGCAGAAGCCTCACCTAATTCGTTACGTGACTTTGATTTCCGAATAAGATACTTTCCTAAAAATTTCTCTTCCCTTAAGTTTGGCGTTGATACACATCAATGTCAGAACGTGATCTGGATCCATGTGGATATCTTTGACAAATGTGCTGAAGAAAGTACCGCATTATTAAAAGAAGGTGAGGGAATTATTCTTAATTCACCATCGACCTTGTTCTTTGAGTAAGATTACACTACGTACAAGCAGTAGAATGGAAAGAGATGATTGAAAGGGACACTTTAACGTGGAAATCGATGGCATCGGTGTCAAATATGTCAACAACCACTCGTAACAGTAATGCAATGCGAATTAAACAATTTTTGAGCACTTTTCACGAAGCATCAGACAGGTTAGGACCGCCAGTCACAACATTTTACAAAAAAAGTTTTCACCAGGGCATCAGAGAGCAATGTTCTAGTTCTAGTGTTCTAGTCACGTAACGCTGGGAAAGAGCAGCGCGCCCACTTTTTCTCATCAAAGACGGATTACTCGCGCCATATCTTCAAAAACGAGGATTTTTCAAAGACTTGTTGTTTTCATGAGTAATATGGAAATTCTAAAAACCAAGAATTTTCAATTGGGTACGAGTAATGATGTTTCCTTAATAATGAAAAAACCGCAACAGAATAATTCGAAAAAAGACTTTGGAAGAAAGCGCACAGATCTTTTCCTTTTATAAATATCCTTTTAAAAAACCAGTAGTAGTATCATAGAAAAAAAAATGAGTAGATAGAAGCAATGTGGAAAATTTTAAAAAAATAGCTTTTTATTGATCTTTTAACAAACAGCGTCATACCACATGACATAATTCATTTGCAGCAATGTAGAAATAAACATAAATAATAGTAATAATACAAATAAACAAATAAAATTTTATGGAGTTACGGCATCGCACAAAGACAACCAAACTCTCCACCCTGCGTTCGCTAAACTGCTACCGATCTTGTTTGCGAGAACACTAGTCACAGCAGCTAGACCTGCTCATCGTTTGGGTCCCACACGCGTTCAGAAATCTCTAGTAGTAAAATACAAGCCCTAATTTTGAGAACAAAGATAACTTTTTAGTAGACTTGGTCAACTACTATCTGACTGACACACTTTTGCCTTCGACGATTGCTATGAAAAAGGTAACACGTTTACATAAAATAATGTTAACGTCCTTTTGATTTAATAATGTTTATGCGCTTTTTTCTTGGCACAATGGAAACCACCTGAAGGGAATTGATTTGAGATATTAAAAAGTGTCGCTGATTCCAACTGTTTACTTACATAGTCGTTGGTCGTTGCGCGTTCGACTACAGGTATGATAATAGCATTCGATATGCCGATTTTCATCGACTTTTTGGAGATTGCTGCTCACTCGTGGGGAATTCGCAATGACATATTTCTTCTTCTTCATAACGCACAGTGAAGGTACACAGTCCGTGTAAAAATATACTAATGAAAGTGCTAGCTTTCAAAAAATTTTGATGGAAGTTCACAGCAATTTTTCAGTTCGCTAATCACTCATATAATGAGCACTGCATAGGTCAATTTCAGTTTGATCGCTTTAGGAGCGTCCACCGTCTAAAGAATAGCGAGAAATCTTGTATTAAGTAATGTGAAGAAAAAGAATGGTTTCTAATCCTACTAAACTACTGCACCGGACCATTAAGGGAAAAAAATTCCTCTGATTGATTACAACCGATCAAACCTGGTTGTACTGTGAGTATCAAATATTTCAAAAAACATCAACCTCGAAATTCTTATTTCACGGTAGCGAAAAGGTATTATCCTACGACTATAGCTATAGAATTACTATAGTCATCTCTTCTACCCCTCATAAATCAGGGTCGTTCAATTCAGCAAAAACGGACATCGGTAATTTTTACGATAGTTATTACTCAAACAGCATTTCATCGTTCATAGTTTCGCTTTATATCTTTTTTTCTTCCTGCAGAGAAATTGCAAATTGTATATGTAATAAGATGAGATACAAGCACTATATCCTTCTATAGCCCAAAAACAAGAACGAAAGTTGAAACAGCGACGAATTTTAGTTAACTCCGAGTGAGCTACACTTAAGACAAATAAAAAAAAACGAACTATCATTCAGCTGTACGACTTCTTTCTATCTTATCGACTACTCACGTACATAATTCGTGAACTGAACGAGGTTTGGGGAAATTTGATGCAGGATCTAGCATAAAAATGAAATAAGAATCGCAAAGTTAAAATCACTAGTACAACTTTATATACGAGTGCAGAATTTTCACAGTCAGAACACAAGTAAGTTTTTTCGCTGGTAAAATCGATAACGATTAGGTACTCTTGCAATTTCATGAACATTCTATATGGAAACTAGTTTGAATGTATGCTGAAGCGGCTGTTTGAGTGGGATCTTTACCCACTTTACGGACGTGTAACTGGCCTATACAATGACTTGAGGGGGCTAACCGATGTGTCAGGTCAGTGTTTTTATCCTCCGACACAAGACTGGTTCCAATTTATCGACCCCGGAGTGATGAAATGCTTGGTGGGCATTAAGGCGGATCCGAACCTCAGATCGATCGTGCAGACAGCGGAACCTCTAACCGACTGCGCTACACCCACCGCAGCCTCATCTAATTATTTTAATCGTTGAACAAAGTTACATGTGAATTATTCGAAGTACAGTGCTAACTAAATGTTTAACTGTGCTGACAGATTTTGCTGGAAGAACAAAGATTTTAGGATTGATTCGCGTCACTGAGACGTCGCTTGCAATGCACCCAAATAGCTTCTTCACAAGCCTTTCTTTTCTTCAACTGCAGACCATGCACACCACTAAGGCATTCTAGGTTATGGCTAGTGCCGCGTGTGGATTTGGGAGCGCCAGAATGGTAACTCACTGAGTGTTACCAGCCTCGTCCAAAATTAAAGGCATCACCCTACGAATCTGGGGTGGTACGGATTTCAAGTGGGTTATGCCTATACGGGGTCATAGATTGTGGGGAAGAGAGGGATTCCATCCACCTCTCTCTGCATCACTCTAAACAGAACCTTGCAACTTGCAAACCTTGCGCATTGCAACAGAAGCGGTCATAAGAAACAGCATTCCGGGGTCGTCCGTTTCCACTGATAATGAATGGGAGAAATGGACAGAATCACCTTCTTCTCCACAATCTACGACCTCGGTGTAGGTACAACCCACCTGAAACACCCCAGATTCGTGGGGTGATGCCCTTAATTCACCAATGGATATAGCTACTTGTTTAACCGTGCATTCGAATTTTTGCATTCATTGTTCCTTCACTATTATTTGGTTGGCTACGCAATAACCAGGTACGGACGAGTGGTGCCGTTGGACAGAAACTAACAACAATGCATGCACGCCTCATTTTGAATATCTGATGCAAAAAGCAGTGTATTTGCAAAAGTAAGGAAGTAAATAGGTAAGTAGGTCAATGAGTAGAAAATAAATTTAGGCTTTTCTTTAGATCCTAACTACTCCTTTTAGATATGCAGAAATCGCAATGCGTTTTTTTAGAAGCGTATTTTCACGTTTTTTTACTTACTGTGCTCTTGACAACCAGAGGATAAAAACAGATTGAAATGCCCCAATTACACCTACACACCAGTAAATTATCGAAGGATAAATAACATCTCACATATGAGACACAACCATGTGACCGAGTGCACAAAAATATCTCGCTGATGTTGGCAATCGGCG
This sequence comes from Necator americanus, assembly GCF_031761385.1. NCBI lineage: Eukaryota > Metazoa > Nematoda > Chromadorea > Rhabditida > Ancylostomatidae > Necator > Necator americanus. Next base: position 37,385,182 of record NC_087375.1, read on the forward strand.
ATAAGACCACATGCACAACTTCTGCAGCTTGCGTGAGTCTTGGAAGTTTCCGTGTGTTCATTTTCCCTCGAGGAGCTCATAGAACGAGGACGCGACCAATTCAAACCCTCTGACAATAAACATAGATGCGATAGTCGGAGCCGGTGCTCTGACCTCCCTCACTTTTGAACGGTTGTGGAAGGGACGTTTTTCACTTTTAAAGGCATCACCCCATGAATTATGCCTATACGGAGACGTAGATTATGGAGAGAAGGGTGATTCCGTCCATTTCTTCTTAATTGTCGCAAAAAACGGCCCGGAAGATACGACTTCCAGCGTTCCGGCGCGCTATTTCCCAGAACGAGTTCGATTGGAGCGCGTCAGCCTTGTGCATGCATCTTCCGGGCCGTTTTTTTTACGGCGATTAGGAAGAAATGGACGGAATTACCCTCTTCCCCATAATCTGGGACCCCGTATGGAAACTCTCCACCTGAAATCCGCACCACCCCAGATTCGTGGGGTGATGCCTTTAAACGGTTGGCAAAACTAGCCCCTTCACTTTTGGACGGTTGGGCCCCTTCACTTGAGTTGAAAGGACGCCCTTCACTTGAGTTGCACCCCATGAGCTAAACCCCCTTCACCTGAGGAGGGCCCGGCTTCTCCCTATCGCATCTATGACAATATATCAGATATGTGTTCAATTCTGCGCTATTTTATGGTAGTGAACCATTCAAGAATGGTTCATAAAATCACTCAAACTGGAATCAAATTATTTCAAATGTTGTCGCTCGGAATCTTTTGAAGCTTTACAAGTAACCGGATGAAATACAAACAACAGACCAGGGAAATGGTGAGACCATTTTTCGAGTAACGAGTATTAGTAGTAGTATAAGATTGAATATCGAATCTTTCCACTCTCAACCAAATCACTCCGAAGTAACGGGGTATACTACAACAAACCTCGTTGTGTGAATGCGCCACAAATCTTAGAGTTTAAAATCACCTATATATTTATATCTAGCGTCTTTGAGCGGTACCTTACAAAAATCATACCCGACCTCCTACTCCATAATCCACATTCTTGTTTCCACGCCACCCCTCAGATTGAGATTTCAGTATTCGTCGCTCAAAACGTGATTTTCTCCCCCAATTTTTCATCCTTCAGAAGTAAAACTGCAAAAACCTTGGGATTCACATAGCAATTTAGTGGCTACTTGGCACAAAAAATGAATTTGTTTACAAAAGTTTCTAAAGTTGCAAGTGTAACATTTTTCAACGTTTCGAAGTCAATCAAAAGCCATGCCAGAGAATCATTTTATCGCTCACTGCCAATCAACTTTTACAGCCGGTAGGATCGAATTTAGAACGAATTTTCTCTTAAACACGCGTCAGTATTCATCGATTGAAATTTTTTTGAAACGTCAAGATGTCTTTTTTTCTACAGAATAAGGTGCTTGTTCAGTTTAATTAAATTGAATACAGTGGTGAACATTTCTCCACACCTTTCTGAAACCCTCCACTTTTTGCGTCATCTTAGTCGAAGCGTCCCCACAGAGCGAGTAATGCTCACAACAAAGACCCAGGATATCTATAGGGATGTTCACTAGAAACGAGAAGCTTGTAGTCTTATTTTGACTGCAAATTTGGTGGAGCATATTTCCGTCTATCACTATATTGATTGTAGATGATTTAGGAAATTGTTTACTACGAAGCCAATCAGCAGCTCGTTCCGAATAAGACACTGTTGTACTATAATGTACATCAGTTTTTCCTCTCTGACCTGAAATCTGGTATTTTTGGGAGCGAACTGATATTTCATACTGTTGAGAGTTGCGCTGATTTTATGGCACACCGATTTACAAATGAATAAAAATTTCCTCTACTTTTTTTTTTTGGGGGGGGGGGGGCGTCTGCAACCCCTGGTTTCAGCTTTTAACTGACTCAATAATGTGATCAAGCAAATAATTAACTTTGCTGACGACGCACGATTAACGCACGGATGTAAATATATCACAGCTTTCCCTGACCCTATGGTGTTTGTCAAGTTCTAATGAAACAATCTCACTGAGACCTCAAGTGTGTTATCTGAATTGCAAAGAATCACCCACCTCAGAAGACGCTGTGGAGCCGCTAAGAACAAACACTGATAATGAATGCGCTGTCAACTCAATGAGGAAAAAAAGAAGGCAAATGATTCCTTCAATTTCTGCACGTCGAGGACATGGTTGTTTCCTAATATGTTCACGTGAATCTTTTTCGTGCCATGTAACGAGATTGGCCAAGACACAGAAAACGTCGACTAGGAGAACCAGAATCTGGAGAACCGTCCACGAGGTAAAAAAAATACCGAAAAATGTAGTTTTTAAATAAAAGATCACCTCAGAAGTGTCAAGACAAGCGGAAGAAAGGGAAGATGTGAACGAAACCGCTTGAATTAATATGATGTAGCACTTCACTAAAAACAAAAATAGATTTCTACCAAAGAAGTAACGTAGGTGCAAAAAATCCTACTAAATATTGTCATTAATTAAGATGTGCACGCATGCGATGAAAGGAGCCGGTGCCCCGATCCGCTTCACTTTTTACGGTTGGCGAAATCACTCCTTCACTTTTGGACCGTTGGCGAAGGGCTTCTCATCACTTGAGCTGCACCCCATGAGCTGCACTCTCTTCACCTGAAGAGGGGTTCATCTCGCAGAAGTTGCAAACTAAATCTCTCAGCATCTATCCATTGCAACGATTTGTGTTCCGGATAAAATACAGGGCACTTCGTTAGATTGTTCGCTAAAGGGAAAAATCATTGCAAAGAGTTAAAAAGTTGAGTTAAGTTATTAAGAGCCATTAATATTATATTATTACATTATTATTAATACTATCATTATTATGGCGTTAATCAATCCACTTTGGATGCGCCACCGCGTTCATTTCAATACAGAATTACGAGGATATGAGGATTACGAACACGTAATCAGCTTGTACTATGAATTGCGGAGGTTAGCCGATGTATCAGTGGTTTTATCCTCGCAGGCACGGGTACCAATTTATCGACCCATGAGGTACATATGAAAAATTTTGGTTGACTCTAGGGCAGTTTCGAGCTATCGGCCGATTGAAGCTGTAGCAACAACGGAACCTCTCACTGACTGCGCTGCACCGTCCCACACGGAATGTCATCAGTGACTTGTCAGGAAGCCAACCAGCGATCTGGGAACACTAACACGAAAAGGAGATACTGAAAGGAATGAAGTTTTCCTCCCTACAACATGGTACAGAAATCATTTTCGCTCAGAAACAATGCTACCCTGAAGGAGAAGTGATCTCAAAGAAAATAAGACGTGAAGCGAAAGTTCGTGTACAGCTAAGTGTTGGCGGAAAAGATGAAAGAGAAAGCAAAAAGTGAAAATGTCCCCAAAATATCAGAGAAAAGATAATTGTTTCCCCTTATTCTCTCCTCTCAAAATTCTCTCAAAAGACCCGGGCTTTTCCAGAGCGACAAAAAAACCGATGTTAGAAATGAGAATCCGGATCCTAACCACACCTATAAGGTATTTGGTAACTTTCTAACCAGTAGGGAAGCAGAACTAGTGTGTAATGCCTAAAACCCTCCATAGGCAGTGTTTTATATCAGGACCATAGCCGAACCACTACAGTAAAATTCGGTTTATTTTATATTTTATTACATTTCACATTTTTTATTTCACACACAAAAACTAGTACTTTAGCATAGTCCGTCCCAAGGCGTTGCTTCGTAAAACCGAAGTGCCCCCAACTTCACATTTTAAAATTTTGATGCAGTTTAACAGAAGGAATATCAGCATTTGAGAAAAACATTGGTATTTGGTTTTTCGATATGTTATGCTTTTCGTAATTCCGAAAAGACAACAAACGCACAAAAAAAAGATCTGTTGTGTACTGGCTGCCGTTGAAGATTCCAGTTGTCTTAGGTGGTTCAGAAGATTCCGTGAAAAATCAAACTAAAGAAATCTTAGCAATGGACTATGTATGTTCTGGACGACAGGCCGAGGCTGAGAGCAAGGAAATTTTGGCGCTAATCAAAAGCGATCGGCATAGAACCACTCAAAAGATCTAAGAAATTCTTGAAATAAAAATGGTTGACAAAAGCGATGTATGGGTAAAGTATAAGTTAACGGAGAAAAACTTCATGAACCGAATTTTTTGTTGCCATTCCCTATTGAAACGGAAAGAAATGGATCCATTTTTAAAGCGGGTGGTTCCGATTCTAAAAAATGAGTTCTATATGACTCTATTATGCGTAAGAGATCATGCTCCGAGTGCGGAGATGCCCGTTCAAAGAGCATAAAAGCTAGCTTGTATCCGAAGAAGGTTATGTCGGGGATTTCTTGAGACTGGAATAGAATTGTCAACTACAAGTTTTACTTAAAAATCAGACCATCACTTGGGAAAATATTTTTTCACACCTAAGTGAACTAAATCGAGCAGGCATCCACCAGATGTTCAAAACAGAGAAGGATAGTGCATCAAACATCCTTGAGAATCAAAGTACGAAAATGAAGAAGAATAGTTACGCTGTGCACTTTTCAAAATGACTGCTGCTTCAAAAGACAAAACTGCTAACTTTTTCTGGTTGAAAGTACCTTCAAAAAGATGGCAAATGCCAACATCAAAAGAATTGAATTTAACCAAATAAATCATCATGATATCGCTCGAGAGAAGAACACAAACATGAAATCATTGACTGCGCGGGAAGTGACTCTCCTATTTTCTCGCCTTGCAAATAAGAAGAACCGTTCCAGTCTTGAATACCTTCTCAGAACCATGAACAAGATGCAAAGAGTGTAAATAGATCTTGCTTGAACAGCCGTTAGAATTCCAACAACAGGGTAGGGAATAATCAAGTGAACCAATTCATTTAGAGGAATTCGAAGCATTCATTTCACGCCCTATAGTGCTGTTGACGAAATGCCAACTTTTCTTTGTACAACTCCTATGAGAGAATTAATGCTACACCTCCTAGACCGAAAACCCAGCATAAACACATCGAGTCGAACTCGTTCGTTATCCGCTATAAAAGACCCCAGGAGCGGGAAATCGACGGGAAGTAAATGTAAATCCGCTATTTTCGCTTCGGCAATGCTCAGAAGGAACAGGTAAGTAGTATAAATCAAAGAGATAATTTCTCCAACTTAAAAACAAACTGACAAAGCGGTATTCCTCTTCTTCTTAAGAAAAAAGCAGAACTTTAAAACGTGTCACTCCCTCATCATCATATCAATTCATCAACGCATTGCTGACTCTATTGTTTCCTTTCGTAGGCCATGGATGATAAACTTTAAGCACTCCATCGGTCATGGTTTCCCCTTTTAGACATTGCTTGGTATCCTAAATCTTAAACGTTGTTCAAAAGTAGAAATTAAAAAATCAAGCCAGTAAACCCGGAACAATAACTGGTTCGGCGCCCTGATTCTGAAATCTCAATTGGCGAATGTGTACATAAGCAGCAGGGGAATTCCAACATTTTAAAATGTACATAAAGTTTTTCATTCATTGCCTGCGGAAGAAGAAAGTGGAGTAAACAATGAATAGTTCCAATTGCGCAAGAAGTGGAGTATGTGAGGATCCGCCCAAAGAAATCGCAGAGATTCATGTGCAAAGTCTTGACAGCTAAGTGCAAAGTACGAAGATATTTGCTGATAAAAAATATATGTAAGTACGCTTATAAATTTGAGATTGGTCCTCTGTGAAAAAAGCGGGACTGCGACTCTTTGATAGTGGCTACAACTGGAACCATTTCACATGAAAAGAGTGACATGCACGATATATTAATTTACATCTAAATGGCTACCAAAGCGAATACAAGGAGCGTATTGCAATACGGCGTTTCCAATGTAAAATTTTATGGAATTAGTGTGTGTAGCAACCCGCTACGTCCAAATCAGAAAACATTTGTCTTACGCGTGCAGACGCCATGCAGAACCGATAGAGGCTAATGGTGAGTGGCGGACGATTACACTAATGTTATGATAATATAATCATAATATATAATAACGAGCCTACATTATTACGTGTGTTTTCGTTTGTTTGTATGTGCGTACGTATGTATGTATATGTATATGTATGCATATGTATGTATGTGTTTGTATGTGTGCACATATGTATGTATATGTATATGTACCTATATGCATGTATATGTGTGCTTGTATGTATATGAATGTATATACGCATGTATTTATGTATGTATGTAAATGCGTGTAACGAAATTCCAGAAAGCAGTGAGACGGGTGCAAGGCTGTGGAATAGCTGCGCCGGCGCCAGAAAACGATGAAATGGGATGGGACGGGTCACACGGTCGAGTTGGTGCATTGGCGCCAATATTCGTTATTGTGGGTTGAAAGGAGTTCAATGGCGTTGAATTGGTGCGCCAGCGCCAGAAAACAACAAAATGGTTTAGACGATCCCTACGACGCCTCGGGGCAGTAATACTGCGCAAAGACTAAGTGAATTGCCCAAGAAGTAAACGAAACGTTGTGCGCATAAAAGCTGCTGTTGCGTTCCACCTCTATATACTGTTCCGCAAGTCTATTCCCCGGCACGTTTACCACATCAGGTTGGGAACGTCCCTTTTTCAGAAGTTGGAAATACGAATGAAACCGGCCGCTTAAATAGCAGCTAACACTCTACATGATCTGATGTGAAACCTTGTGTAATATTGATGCGTTTAGGTAGAGTACCATGGAATCTTCACTTCGATTCAAGATCCTTTCTTGATTGCTCAAATTTCTAAGATGAAAGAACGGAAGAAGCGTGGCTAGATAAAATACAAATGTAGTTTTCCGGAAAATGCAACTATATTTAATTTCTATTGATCAGTGAAGGGGGACGAAGCGTGCGTTAGAAGAAGTCTGACGTGTCTGGCGTTAGCCCGACGTTCAGACTGGTAATATATAATAACGATCATGATGGATAGAAAAAGAAAAAACATGTGAGAATGGAATAGCAAACATCTTAGAGCGTTTCAATAATAGGCATGCGTACTGGTTACCTTTGAAATCGAACATTGTGGGGCATGCGGAAAATATGCTTTGAACCTACGCATAACAATAGTGAAACTGCGGTCTCAGGATAACCAATTTCCTTGGAAATAGGATCTGCGACAAATTTATCTTCCAGTTCAATGCCCCATGCTTGAAATGATAGAATTCGCAGAAATCGACATCAAGATTTTATTGCGAATGTGATTGGATTCAAATGGTATCATTCTGGTGATCAAACAATGAACAACGGTATCGGTCGATATATTTGACCAAATGGACCTCATTCTCTTCTCCGAGCTCGGTGAGAATCGTCGAAGACATCAGCTTAAGTCTTAAGAGCAGCGTAAAGGGAAGATGAAAACTCTTCAAACTTATGCTATATTACATTATCACGAGGAACATTCGATTGGGTGTCGGAAAATCTAGCATTGTTCGGGATGACGCAGCCGACGCAGACCACGGCCTACTTCTCTGCGTCAAGATACGATTTCACATTGAAAAAGAAACAGGAGCTTCTTCTCAACCAAAGACAAGACTGTTTAAATAGTTCGAAATTGTGCAGAACGAAATTCTGCAAACGTGTCTCTACTTATGTTGGAGTTCGGAGAAAAAAAGAAGCAGCCTCCTTTAACAGTGTATCGAAGACGCTGCAAAGGAAATACCCCGTAATGCCAAGGATGAAGTTCGCCTGTACATTTGCGAATGCAAGATCCACGTACAATTTTCCGTGCTTCTGTATCACTGGCGATTTCAACCAAAAGAAGCATCTCAGAAGAAGAATGCGTCGTCAGCTGAAACGTAATTGAGAGAAACAGTTGATTTCAGAGAAGAACGAAGCGAGTTTGAAAGGGGTGCGAGAACAAAAACCCGAGAAAAGCATATGCTTTATCAATACGATGCGGCGATAATATGAAGAGGTACTTGTTACCTCCTATTTCTCGATAATCAATAGTGGAGTTGTTAAGATCAACCCCAACAATTTCATTTCATCAGCATCTCAGCACTTTTTATAAAACGAAAAGCGCCATCAGCTTCTACACTCAGCCATGTGTAAGGACTGATGTAATGATATACACGTTCATAGTTTTTAGGTTTTGATATGTATCCAAAGGATGAAGGACGGAATGCGTGGAGTAGTGGAGATGATCGAGTTAGCGTAGAAATGCTAAAATCTCGACCTACCTGCACCTGGATAGATGGTGGACAAATTCTATATGTCCACCGTCTATAAATCTATATCTATTCAATATGGAATGACGAAATAGTCATAATCGGTGGGGGACATATTATTACTAGTTAGCTCCACAAAAAATGGCTAAAAATTCTTAAAAAAAAAACCAATGAAGAATCTCATTGCTGCGTGAAATGTACAAGGTTTTGGAGCGAATTATAACGGACCGGCCTAACATCGTAGCGAAACACGAAAAACGAGCGATCCCCCCATCGTCCTGATAAACCATGGCTGATCAAGAGTTCATCACCAGGAGAATAATCGGAGTAGTATGATAGAGTTAGCGATAGGCGACCTCATGTGAAGAACATTCGCTCATTCTTTCCTTTGTACCGTTTAAGAACCATCAGTACCCTTCCCGATCAATCTCGAAATCGCTCATCATACCGTTACCCTCGATGGGGAGCGTTGGAGAACGGGCAGCCCATCAAATGTTCCGACAGGATGAGAAAGAAGACGCTTAAAATGCTAGATGGCTAGTTGTAGTCCCGGACATGCCCCAATGAAAAAGTTTACGTGAAAGTGGATGTAGTTCAGCGGCGGATTCAAAGCGTCAAAACCTTGCCGCATATCCAAGGCAGCCACACAAAAGCGTTTTTGCTTCCTAGCTCAGATAATGGGAGAACGACAGAATGCCCTATTCAACGTGTTCTGATGTGTCACCATAGGGGCGATAGGGAGGAAGCGGACCCTCCTCAGGTGAAGGGAGTCCAGCTCATTGGGTGCAGCTAAAATAATGAGGGTCCCTTCACCACTCGTCCAAAAGTGAAGGGGTCCCTTCGACAACCGTACAAAAGTGAAGGAGGTCGGAACACAGGGTCCGACTATCGCATGTATGTGTGTCACTCGAACTGAAGTTTGAAGATGTTAATTAGCCGAAGCCAAAAGTTGGGCAAAAGTTGGATTGGGCTTGCGCAAGATTTGAGGACACTTGGGGTCGATAGAGTTCAGGCAAGTCATCAAGTTTTGGAGGAAGTGGAACACGGACGACTCCGTGGTTCTTTTGTTGAAGATCAAGAAGGTTGAGCAGTGCTATGTTCGAAAGAAATAGACAGGAGATGAGATTGCGGGCAATTGCCTCAGTCAGACTGCGAATTGGGACAAGTATGCGAGTATTCAATTGAACTTTCAGAAGACTCAGCAGGAAAAGGCGGTTTTAATGCTGGTTAACCATCCCAACCAGCATACAAACATTTCACAAATTATCATATTCGCAAAGCAATACAATAGGAGAAACGTTGTAAGAGATGTAAGAAGTCCACGTGGCAAACTGATATGGAAAAAGTCCGAGAAAAAAAAGCAAAATTCCTGAGTTTGATTTTTAATTTGAAGGTCATTGTATGAACATTTTTGTTCCTTTTTTCTTTGCTTTAAAGAAGAAAGAAGAAAGGAAGTTAAATGAAACGAACGAATAACAACGTGATTTTACAGAAGTTTTAATAGTCGTTCAGAAACTAAAGCTTCCCCAACTGCAATTCAAAATCAAAAAGATAGGTAAAGCGGACAACTCTTGCTCAAACAAGAATAAATTAAACACAAGCACGAACCATGTGAAGGAAAACCGACCTGAGAGGAGGAATCAACATTTCCCCTCTTGTTCATCTGAGAATCACGTGCATTTTGGGTGAATAACGTTTCCAAAAGAATAACGAGAAATGATCCCAAAAAACGTGAAAAATACATCACATTTTGCTGATAATTATCAGCGGAAACTATACGGAACGTTCGATAAATGGCAATGATATTCATGTCACCATTTTTCTAAATAATGTCTTCTAAACAGGGGTGGCGCTGGGAAACGGACAATGTTGAATGTAGTAGTGGCTGGCATAAGGAGCTGGTAGACAGGTGGGAGTGGCATCTTTCATTATATGTACACCTACTTGACATTTACTAATCATGGACCAGTGGGTCGGTTCACAACGTGCATTTGCTGTAAAGTCATCTTACAAATATGGTGATAGTAGGACAGCTGCTCAACGGAAATTCACCGTCGTTAGCACTTAAGATGGCATGCTCTCAAAGCTAAACCTGTCTCATTGAAATTCCCAACTTATGTATTAATGGGGAGGCAATTTGGATGGAGTTAGGAATTTCAAGGAGGCCGGTTCAGCTTTGAAACGCGAGTATTACATTCTGAATTTCAGTGACGTCGGGGTTCCCATTGAGCGGCAGCCGCACTATCACCCTCTTTGCAAAATGACTTCACAGCAAATGCACGTGAACCGATCCATTGGTCTATGATTATTAAATTCAAGGGTAGTTGCACAGTGAAAGATCCCCGTCCCATCTGTCTACTAACTCAGGAATGCCATTGATTACTACGTTCAAAACTTCCTGTTACACTCTGTCATCCTATAGAAGTAAAATCACCTGAGAAGCAGTTAATCAGCTTTAGATTTCAAAACTAGAAACCTGTTGATAATAACCCACACATTATTACATAAATGTCCATAACAAATAATAGTTCTAGAAATTAATTCTCCACAATCTGTAAGCAAAAGATAGCAAATTAGGTGCTGCTAGCTAAGTTATTATTGCCATTGTAGCTGTGTTGCTATTTTTGCCTTGAAAACATTACTCACGAAATTAACAACCAAGATCAGAGTGTCTTCAGAAGAAAAAACAAAAGAAAGGATCGAGGAAAGGCTTATCGTTAAAAATTGTGCCTTTTAGATTATACCAAGATATACAATTCTAAAAGGGAACGGAAGAGACTTTAAGGCACAATTATTGTTAATAAAAGCCTAAATTCAATGAGTCTTTTCTAACCATATTTTAGTAAAGCAAGGAAAACAAAGAAAGGTAACAAATATCGCTTAACAAACCACCACAACGACAAAAAAAATCGGTTGCTGAGAAATCCTCTTAACAAATTCTATTCCACATTTCGATTAAATCATCATTGCAATTATTATAGTAAGCGGTCTAAAAAAACTTAATGTTGAGAAACGTGTCAACCTTGTCAACTACTTCCTATGACTTATAGTCGGTTCAAAGCGATATGAAGCACGGTGCATTTGCGTAGGCGCTCGAAACGGCGCGCTGGAGGCAGCAGTTGGAACCGAGGTGAGACCATCGCAGACTGCAGCGATGGGTGGTGCCAGCAAGGGTTCCAGTACCCCAGCGCCTCGAGAGAAGCCGCGTACGCAACTACACCGTGCTTAATGTCGTTTTCATCCTACTATACAACTCTTTTCAAAATTTGTGCAGGAAACATGTGCTAGCGGAAGTAATTATCTGCAGTCAGTTCTCGAATCTATTTGCTAATAAATAAAGGACTAATAAATAAAAATTTCGGGTTTGGACTTTAAGTACTCTACAAAAAGTATGGTAATGTCAAAACGACATAAAGCACAGTGCAATTGCATAAGCGGTTGCGATCGAAGCGGCGCGGTGGGGCGTAGCAGTTGGGATCAAGTGGAGACCCTTACTAACCCCGTCCATCGCTGCATTTCGCGGTGGTCCCGTGTCGATTCCAACCTCTTTCCACCGCGCCGCTCATGGCGCCGCTTATGCAACTGCAACATATAGTAGGATCAAAACGACATGACGCAATTGTGTTCTCTCGAGGCGCTTCGGTGGAGCGTAGCTGCTAAGAGCATAGTGAAACCTTTGCTGAAACCATCCATCGCTGCAGTTTGCGATGGTCCCACTTCGGTCCCAACTGCTGCAATCACCGCCTTGTCTAGAGCGCGTACCAAATGCAGGTGATTGATGTCGTTTTGACCCAAATATACGGCTATATAGTATAAATGTTGGAATTCTTCACAGTTCTTTATACGCAAGTGCGGAAATATTAGATATTTGAGGTCAAAAGTACATCTTAGAGAAGAAAAAGAGACTTATGTAAGAAAGACTTAAGAAATAACTGCATATCGAAACTGAAAATCAGTTCAGAAGTGCAGAGATTATAAAAAAAAACGCCACAGGTAAAAGAAAAAAAAAACCAAACGTACCTGAATCCTGCTATTTTTGCAAGATTTACTGAGACCTTCCTGAGATTCACTGACAATAAGACTGATTGTAAAACAAATTAAGTTAGTTCTCAGACTAGTGATTATGCGACACCCTCGCTTCACGCCATCCAGCTTGTTTGAAATAACACGAGGTTAGTGATTGCAGTCGTAAATGCACAAAAACAACTGCTACGGTAATCAAGCAAGATTGCTTCGTGATTTTGAGAGGGAACTAAGTGGTTTCTCAACCTTTTCAAGAAATCTGATGTAGGCATGTCATAGTGGTTGATACTTTCGACCACACGGGGTTGCTAAAAAAAGAACTTGATACGTGATGCAATATTACCAGCGGAATTTCTAGCAAAACTTTTTAATAATAGTATCGATCGTAAAGATATGGAAGAATGGAAAAGCTGAATCCCTACGGTAGGTTCTTTGAACAGAGACCACTATTTTATGAATTCACATTATTTAAGATTTCCCTCCAAACACATTACTTTGAACTAGTATGGAGCCTTCATATTTACAATAAAAACCTTTAAACAACGGAGTTTTATAACCTTAAACTAAAAGTAGTAAGCTTGGAAAGTCTCGCGAAAATATGAGCCTTCCAGTTTTCTATTGCAACGAAACTCCAAGAGATGCTCCTAGCATCTGTTTCCTCCTCGAGACGCTCTTTTTTCAGCATTTAAAGGTGGCACCTAGTTATGTACACTCGGCGTAAAAAGTGTTGCAACGTGACGACACGATGCGTCCCCGATGAAGATCCGCACAGGGCTCCCCTCTATAGTATGTATAGTATGCGGAAAATCCCTAGTGCATTTTTCCTCCTGCTTTACATAGTTTTTACTCTTTTGTATTAAAGTCAACAATTAGGCTTAGCGTAGTCTTAGCAAAGTTCTCCATTAGTTCTACCGCTTGTTTTGGGATACCTAGGATACCTCTAGTATTTTAGTTTGTAGGGATTAAACTTTTGTCCCATTCTTTAGTGTAGTTGGACACTAGATTAGCGTTAAACATAGAGTCGTAGTAAAATCCCATCCTAGACGAAGTCCAACTATGCACACTTACACACGAGTTAGGCCAGAAACCCAATACCTGCCAACTGAGGTCTTTGAGGAGGTGAAATCAGAAGAAACCCACGAACTAGCGAATAACAGTTGGCCTCGCACAGCGACTAAGAAACATGAAAATGCTGCACATTTATATAAAAAAAGGAACAAAAACTAGATCACAACAAAAACAGATCCCAGAGGCGCCCTGAAAGCAAAAGAAACCATGAAACCAGACGAAAAGAACTTCACTAGGAACGCGTAGTCCTATTCGCGTACCATCATGCAAAGTAATGGAAATCTACAAGAAAAAATATGAGTCTGAGGGCTGCTCAGCACGCGGCTTCAACGCGTCACGACGTCACGTTGCAACGAGTTTCACGCCGACTGTAAATCGTTTTCCCACGCACGTCGATCGATTTTTAAGAAATAAGGTACGTTGTGAAAAGATGACTGTGGGACGAAAATTTTTTTACATCGAAAATATCGAAATATGAATACTGTGCAAATACTGAGACAGTTTAGTTCAGAAATTCTTACTTTTTTACTATAGTGGTCGATTCAAATGTTAAGTTCTCTACCAGCTGTGATTTGCACAGCTAAACATACACTGTAAGCGATAAATGTATATATGTAATGAATATCGGACGCATATAGTGGATAATTTAATCCGATGTTATATCTAGCACTGATCGTAAGTGGTTAGCCGAACACTTCTTCAAAGTTCGCACCTTGAAAGTTTCTTGGTGTGAAAGATGTATCACTAACGTCTAAGCTCCAGACCGATACGCACAATGAATAAAATTAAGAAGGAAAAACTTCCACAGTTGTAAAGAAACAACAAAAAAGATGCGAGTAACTTGGGTCGTACCAGAATCAATGTGTTACACAAGAATCGACCAACTATGCAGGCAAATACTGGATGTCGGGGAAGAATTTACTGACTAGGGTTGTTGCACAACGATAGAGAGAACTAAAAAAAAACAACAAAACTGTGTACATAGTAAGGTATACGACAAGATGATCCGAAACGCGAGGCAGTTGGCAAACACTGCACCACTATAGGGAATTCCAGTTGGCTGTTTGCGCAATTATTTGTGTCAGGTAATGCACTTAGATAATACAACCAAGTCTCAAACTCTCTCCCGTTGGAATGATGTCTGATGCGATGAAGAAAAGGTTCATGCGTAGGTGCAAGGTCGGTGTGACATTCTATGGAGCGGAAGAGTTAGGCTGCTATTACTGTTAATGATCCTCGAGTCGCTGAACACAACTGGAGAGTGAGTACGAACTCCAAAAAACAAAGCATGTAAAACGAAGGCATAGTTGATTGCACTTTGCTCCAGTACTGGTTTAAAGTCATCTATTTACTATTTTGTTTGATAAAAAATGAAAAGTGAATAAAGTGTCCAGCGTTAATCAAACTGCTTGGGATGCGTCAACGTGTTTGCTTCAATGCCCTCCCTCCTCAATTCAAAACAGTTTGAGGTTTACAAACGCATGTCTAGCCTACACAGCGGTTTGCGGAGGCTAGCTATTGCATCAAGTCAGCGTTTTTATCCTCCCAGACAAACCTGGTATCAATTTATCGACTCCGGCGGGATGAAAGGGTTGCTCGGAACTAGGGCAGAACCATAGTCGTAGAGGAACCTGTTGCCAACACCACCACACCCGACCTCATAAAGAATGCAGCAAGGGCATTAAAAAATCAAGCGAAGATTTAAATGATTGCGAAAATTATTTAAATAATAATAATGCTGGCAGACTTGCTGGGAGATAAAAACGCTGACCTCGACTAGCCCTCCCCGAGTCTTTGGAAGGCTGCTCGCGCGTTCATGAATCTCAAGCGGTTCTGAATCACATTCGAACGCATTTTTTTAGTGGTTGAATAACGCCGTGCACTTTATTTCTTTATTCTTTACTTACTACACTTTATTTTTTCTTTATTTTTGACATTTTGATACAGAGATACAGCTTCAGTCGTTTTGGCGCACTATTTTCTACAGGGAGTTCGATTGGAGCGCGCCAGTCTTGTGCGGCGCCGCATCTTCCGGGCCGTTTTTTACGGCAATTAGGAAGAAATGGACGGAATCACCTCCCTCTCCGTAGTCTCCCATCCGGTATACGAATACTCCTCCTGAAATCTGCACCACCTCAGATTCGTGGATTGATGCCTTTAAAACAGCTCGCGTCGACCACATCGATTCCGCGCAACAATTGTCATTTTGCGGATTCGACTAAGTTCGACTTAAAGACCGCAAAACACGAATCTGAAGGTGAAGTGTCGGTGAAGGAATCCGCATGAAAAGGTTGATAAAGATTGGGGTTGTAGATTGCGGGATCCGTGTGATTGCACTCATCTCTCCCTAATTTTCGTTAAAAAAAACGGAGTGGAAATCGCCGTTTTCAGAGTCAAGCGTGTGATGGGATTTTCCCATCGGAGGATCGTAGAGGCCGGGGATTGCTAGGGCAGTGGGTCGCAAGGGAACGTGCATTGGGCAGTAGTGAATGGAAGATAACATGATAAGCAGGAAAAAATATTACGTAGTATTAGATAATTACATACATTATAAAATAAACAATACAACAAATGACAACAATACAAAAAACAAATAATATTAAATGAATACATAAATATATAAAATATATAAAACAAAATATTATATTTATTATCAGGAGAAGGACAGTATGGAAGCCCCAACATTTTGTTTTGAAAATGTTCAACGAGTCGACAATGTGACAATGGGAGGACGCAGGTTCGACACCCCCGCTGAGTCAAATTATTGCAAAAGAGTTAGAAACTTGGAACCACTTCTGAATGACGAAGAATTTAATTAAACGTATTGTGCAGCAGTTTAAAAGTGGATTAATTGGAATTTAATGACCAGAAAAAACTCAGATTCTTTTTTCTTCCTCAATTCCCCTATCCGAACATATGGGTCATTTTCCAAAACGCCGCCCTATTTTTCCGGAACGGAAAAGAGCAAAAATACTTATTTTGGTATGTTTTTCCGGAAGGGAAAAACATACCAAAATAAGTATTTTTGCTCGCACGCGGAAAAGTGTGCGAATAAAAATAATAAATAAAAATTGAATAAAATTCAATAAAATTCAGTAACATAGAGTAAATTAATCTTTCAATATGTTGTAGCCACAAATTTTCTCTATCAGAAGATGCATAATCGATTTCTCGAGCTCCGTCGTTTTTCCAAATTTCTGATGGGACAAAGGTGGGAAAACGCCATTTTTCCGTCTTTATCCAAAGCAAAATTTCAAGACTAGAAGGCGGAAAAGGCAGCGATATGGCCTTTTTTCTCAGTTCAAGTCTTCTTATTTGCTTATATCAGCTATCGAATTTCGCGTTTGCCTATTCTTCCTCGGCTAATTTTCGATTTGGGTTTTTCGAAGCAAACGGAATTTCCAATGTATTGAATTCACAGCAACCGAGAACAGTCCCTGGAGCGTAGGAAGAGGAGGAGAAGAAGGAGAAAGGGAGGGGAGGGGGTGATCGCTTGACTCTTGCCGTTTTTACGACGATTCCAGTGGCAACGCGCCGCATCCAAGTGCGAGCGGTTGAAGATCTTCTAACCAGTCTTTTCAAACAAAACCAATAAATTGTTTGCTGAGAAGACCGGTACATAGAAGAAGACTGTACATGGAAGCTAAGGAACCAAGGCTTCCACTATTTTACGGTGAATAGAGAGAGATGAACAGAACCACTCCAGATCCTGCAATCTACAACACCATTTTTATCTTTTCCCATAGATTCCCTCACTACCTGAGGTTCATGGTATGCTGCCTTTAAGTCGGCGCAGAAAAGTGGAAGTTGAAGAAGAGAAAAAAAAGAATGTGGAGATTTCTCAAAGGCTAAATAAAAATCTGAGAAAAGATCTCTTTAAGAAGAAGGCTTTGTAAATATTTAGATGGCCGAAGAAACCATAGCAATATTCTTAAACATCATTGCCTCGAAAACAGATAAAGTTGAAGGTGCAAAACTCTTTCAAGATAAAGTTCTGAACACGTAAAAGTAAAATTGAACTGGAAAGAGGAGAACTGCCTCTCTACATATGAATATTATTTCACTGCGTGCGTGTGTAGAAAACATTTTATGAAAATGCACAGCTGAGCGAACAAATTCAAGCTACTGGGGAGCCTTAATTTGGAAATGGTCAGTCCTAAGTAAGATAATAATAACAATCCCCAAATATTTGAGCTATGAATTATTCCGCTGCTTTATTTCTCACAAAAATATCGCTCTAATTTCTAATAGTAATTTATAAAGGCGAGAAAACACATTTTTCCGTACACTGATTTTTTTATTACTTGATTTTTTTTCGAAACTTTGCTCTTCTTCTTGTCTTAGTGAGGCAGCTTAGACGTCATTGGTTGTATTCTTATACTTCTTATTCTTATTCTCATAATTATGTTGGTTCTCATATGGACCTTTTATTTCCAGAAGTTAAGACCAGCGAGACTTCTCTTGGATTAAATGCTCTCTTCGATTATTTGTTACAAAAAACACATTTTTGGTAGACTGTGACTTTTGCTAGCTCTTCTACATTTTTTTTCGTTGCACGCAGCTAAAAGGCAAACAAATCAACTAATGATGGTATGGCACAATGTGTTGTACATCACATTCAAGATGTGACTTTTATGCTTCTTTAAAAACTTTTACGATTTCATCGGAAACCGTGAAGTCTTCGTACGAACTGGAATCGGTTTCTTCGGCCCAGTGCCAGGTACATGGTTCTTTATTCGTTTTTGCACGTTCCTGTTACGTCTTACGTTCCCTGGGATCACAAAATCTACTAACACAGTTTCCGACTTTTGCTTCCTTCATCATTTCCTAACATTTACGTAAACAACATTGTTTCTGTCCCCACTAACAAACTGAACACAAGTAAAAAAGGCAAATACGAACTGAAAGGTAATAAAGTGGAGGAAATTCCTGGAAGAAAGCAATCGATCACGAGAACAGTGTGACGCAAACCTTACGAAGTGAGAACAAGTCAAAAAAATATATGGAATTGTACTCAGTGGAACTGGGATATTATAATCTAGGAAGTGAAAAGCAAAACAAACAATCCAGGTGTATTTAACGTAACGTTTGACGTACATCGAACTTTAAGATGAAGCGATCACTAAACGATTTTCTTAGCCGTAAGATGCACGGCGAAGGCTCTTGCTAAGGAAAGCTGCCTTTAAAGCGGTACGTAATAGGTTCTTCAGCTTTTTCGCTAACGACCTGTTCCCTTCACACGTCACTCGTAAATGTGTAGTTTAATCAGTGAAAAAGTGGAGTAGGAAAGACTTTCGAGGCGTGGAAGAAAGACAAACTCGTCTGGAAAGGTCAAGTCTCACTTTGTCATTGTTTGTTTGTTTGAAATTCTATGCAAAAAAAGCACAAAGGTTTTCTTGTTATTAGGCAGCTGCTAAAAGAAAACAAGCCTTGCTTGAATTTAGCTAAAACCAGCTTTCATGTAACGCTCCACATTTGTATATTCGCATTTTATAAGATTTACTCAGCCGCCACTGCACAGTTAGCTACGAAGTCGCAACTGGTGCAGTTCGATTCCGGATGCAACAAATGTAGACGTTGGCCGAACAACCGAATTACTTATGAATTTCATTTGAATTTAGGGATAGTGGTTAGTGCTAAAAGCATCAGTCTGCAAAGGATTCTCACAATAACACGATTCATTCCAAAGATGTGTTCATCTGAGCCAGTCCTATAAAACCTTGCAAGGTCAAGGGAGATGAAACCAAGCAAATATGACCGAATAGTTGATAGTTATATTCCGGTTTGCGCCTTAGCTTTGAAATCAACTGTCAGAGGCCGCACTACATTACTAGTTTACTGCTTTGTTTCTACGTACGTTACCACAAAATCTCGTGATCGAACACTGCGTTTACGGTCGCTTGAGAACTGCAGATACCGACGACTACCAAACGGATCATGGTCACGGACAAAAGATGTTGATTTAACGTGTGGATTTGTTGACCAGAGCCATTGGGAACAATCCGCTCTACCCAGCACCTCTGATTTCTTATGCAAATTCCTAAATAGCTGGCACGGGAACATCGACCGGTGGTAAACAAATGAAGGCCGGAAATTTGAGTTGCCGTTGGCCACGAACGGCAAACAATCAGAGGTCGACAAGATCTTCGCCGGACACCCCTATGTACCTCTGGCAACGAGGCATGGAAAAAACGGAATTAAAACTATGCACAGTTCTTCTCTGTTCTCCGCTAATGCAACCCGTGATGAAAAGAGATTACAGAAAGTCAAAAGAAATCGGTAAAACCCTAAGAGGACAAGAGAAAAATCTAAAAGAAAGACTTGTTGCTGCGCTGGATCCGCTCCTCACTTCACATTTTCAACACGAATTCAGAAGACAGAATATTTTCCAACTGTCCTCTACCACCTAGTGTGTAGGTAAACGTGAGGTGTACATACGTATAATCGAGCCAAAACTTCAGCTGGATAAGGGAGTGTGTTTGAAACGGTGCGATGGAGCAAGCGGTCGAGATCGAGGTGGAACCCTGGCTAGCTCCACACATCGCTGCAGTCCGAATGAGGCTAGCGATGGTTCCACCTCGATCCTAAATGCTTGCTCCAATGCACCCGTTCTAACACACCAAGAATGGGGAGGTGATGGAAATACTCTAGGGACTTTTATGAAGTTGAGTCTAATAAAGTTTACTGAACGATTTCTCCTCTTTCAAAATATCCAACCAAAAGCTCAGAGAAAGCGACGCAGAAAACGCGAAGACAATCTGCAAATACCTGTCTTTAAAGGCATCACCCACCAACGAATCTGGCGTGGTATGGATTTCCAAGGGGCAAAGACTATACGGGGGCGTAGATTGCAAAAACGGGTGGGATCTCGCTCATCTCTCTCTGCATCACTTTAAACAGACAGCTCCGAAATGCGGTTCCTTACGAAGTCCTCTATTGCTGCGCGCCAACCTTGCGCCCCGCCCCCGCTTGCGATTCCTGAAATTAAATGGATTGCCCGTCGGGGCGTCCGAATGGATTTTCGACGAATCGCAGGCGAGGGCGGAGCGCAATGGTGGCGCGTTGCAGTAGAGGAAATCGTAAGGAACCGCATTCAGAAGCAGTCTGTTTACCGTGATGCAGGGAGAGATGAGCGACATCCCACAAATTCACAATTTACAATCTACACCCTCGTATAGTCCTTGGCCTTTGGAAATCTATACAACGTCAGATTGGGGCGACGCCTTTGATAAATCTAAACGTAACAAAGATAATCCACTGAAACAACATCTAAAAAGCCTGGAATTATTGATTATTCGAAACTCTAATAATTCGCAAAGTTGAACTGTATTCCATACAACAGTTATGAAATTGATAGTTGCTGATGAAGTGACACGAACAATTTTTTTTTTCTACAGTTTCATCCTCTACATGTAAAAATCGAAGACGGAAAAGCGGTTGCTTGCAACGACGCAACGAAATATTCCTAGATCCAAAATATTACTAAGGAACCATCCAACGGTGTATGTAGACATCTTTAAAGAGAATAATTCCCAGCGACATATTATTCAGCCACCGTCTGCCAGTTTATTGGGTATAAACAGCGTCGTTACTTAACGACGCGCACAGAAAACAAATAAACAGCCGCAATGTCAAAATATTGTTCATCTGGTGACAAACAATAATACAAATAAATAGCTACCATCGTCTTAAATCAAACAATCCGCGGCTCAGCACATGCCAGATGGCTAAGTAAGTCTTAGACGGGACTATGCGATATGATACGAATTAACAGTGTTGTAGAAAATTTATTAGTTATTAGGGTGCTCGAGCAATGAGAGTGGCCGAAAGTGCGCGTCCTAATATTTGTCCTAAAGTCTGAAATCTTTAACAACTGGAAACAGATTCTGTTTCACTAGGATTCAGACTTCAGCATATTTCAGATATAGTTTTGGCGTGCACGACTCGTCGCCTTTCATTTCGTGTCTGGCTCTATTTCCAGCAAGAAAAGCAAAGAATCCCCGATAAGAAGTTGCGAGATGAAATATACGTCATTCTTCACCGTTTTGTCTTCCTCACAATTCAAAAGTGAAAGCCTCACATGATCTCACGAGAACGATGAACCTTCAGCCTAGAATTTTATATTTCGGGCACCGATTACGAACTGATTGCTTCTCATAGCGTTGCCGAAAATGTTAGTACACGAAGGGATTATTCTTGCTAAGTAACCATTCCTAACCAGTGCTGTTTTACATCCAAATCCATCTCTCTGCTTAGGGTTAAAGGCATCACCCCACGAATCTGAAGTGATGCAGATTTCAGGTGGAGTATTCGTAAACGGGATGGTTGACTGCGGAGAGGGGGTGATTCCGTCCATTTCTTCCTAATTGCCGTAAAAAACGGCCCGGAAGATACGGCTTCAGGCGTTTTGGCGCACTATTTTCTACAAGGAGTTCGACTGGAGCGCGCCAGCCTTGTGCGGCGCCGCATCTTCCGGGTCGTTTTTTTTACAGCATTTAGGAAGAAATGGACGGAATCACCCCCCCCTCTGTAGTCTCCCATCCCTTATACGAATACTCCACCTGAAATCTGCACCACCTCAGATTCGTGGAGTGATGCCTTTAAGGTGAGTGGAAATTTGTGATTATTATAGATGGGGAATGCAAGGGATAGTTGTGATTATTATGTGCTGTTTGGATTTCTCAAAGCTACCGTAGTTGCTTTTTTTTGTCTTAAGTTACGTCTACTTGTCGCTTCTGATCTAGGTAAAGGTAGCAACGAGGTGCACGGGGAATGCAGGACACTCGCAACTACTGTGTTGTTAAACTTTCTCAGTGCCAACCCTCCACAACTTATCGAAGAGGCCTCCTAAATGTGATACAAGAATAAAAAAACCAAGAAATCTATTTCGCAGACGCGGTTGCATTTGTCGTTCGAAAATTAAACTAAACTAAAAAAAAAACTAACTAACTAAAAAAAACCCTTGAGATCCATCGAGAAAGTGTCGGCTGCGATAGCCTCACCTATTACTGACATCAGTTTGGGATCGATGCCTAAACCGGAACCAAAGGGTACCTCTACTTTATCCCGCTGTACACTATTCTGAAACCCGTACTCGCGACTTGAATACGAAATGGAGTACTCAATTCTTCTGCCCCGCATTGTTGAGAGGATAACGGTAAAGATACATTTTGTCCACCTTTGACACTGAATTTCCACCGACACAGTCTCACATGTTTAATCGCAGCTTCTTATTCGAGAGAGTTGCTACACACATTAGTTGCCACATTAGTTGTTATCTACCTGTAATTTATTTTTGTTCTCATAGAATTAGGTTTCAGAATCTACGATCAGTTGTGCTGTCAATGTTCGTTCAGTAGAGGTACAAATTAATATGTAACTAATAGTGTAAGTGTGATAGTATATGTAGCTTAAAAGGCGTTAAAAACCGAATGAACATTCTAATAACAAGATAGTCGAACAGCTGAGAAAACTTTTATACAGTTGAATCACGGCGGAAACACCGCTTCTACTTCCTCTGCATTTTTTTTACTGCACAGTAACATTCCTAAAGACTCTTTTCCGTACCGGAGCAGTGTTTGTAGATCCATTCACCCTGAAACTAATATTCATAAAATTAAGTGTCTCATATTAGACTTCGTTGCTTTAGCATAAGGTTCGCACCGATGTTATTTGTAACCAATGTTACGGAGTTTTCGCACTTTTCACGAAATCTATATTGAAACAGAGCATGTTAGAAAACATTTTATATTGAGTTCTTTCAACTAGAGAAGAGGATTTAGTATTTAGTTTCAATCATGATAGCAAAAATGCAAACAATGAGATAAAATACAGGAATGAGAGACCTTAGTTTAACCGATGAAACAACTCTTTACACTCATGGTTGTGACAAAATGAAAGAGGCTTAGTGAGTAAAGAGTGATTAGTGAGATATTTGCACCCTAGCGTAATACGGAATCTATTTTACGTTCAAATTCTAACTGTGGGATAAATCCAGCACCAAAAATTCCCACGAATGCATTTAGATGAAATTGGGATAGCTTCTCTCATAGGTGCGATAAGAAGGACCCGGAGCCTCCTCAAGTGAACAAGACCAAGCTCATAGGGTACAGGCCAAGTGATGAGGATCCGTTCGCCTACTGTTCAGAAGTGGAGCGGGTCCTTTTGCCAACCGTTAAAATGTGAAGGGGATCGGAGTACCGGCTCTGACTACACATCTACGGTTACATGACAAAATACGAATAATAAATAAAGGAAAATGCGATGCGTTTTTTTTTTTTACTTAGAGGAGCAAAAAATAAGTTGAAACGCTAAGTGGGACAATGTGTTCCCCACCCAGAAGCTTTCAAGCTTTGAAAAAAATCGAAACAACCTGTACACATATCCTTGCTTTGCCATTGCTGACGTTATGGCACATATGCTCTTCACATCGTCTATACCACTATGAAGGCGCCCCTAAAGAAATACACAAAGTGAAAGGGAGAAATATATAAAAGCAGTCGTTTACAGAATGTTGCAGCTTGTAAATACTGAGCAGTTCCCTCAAGCTTTTAGCGAAAGAACCAGTGTGCTCGCAATGTGACTTTTTCACATTTATCCATGAATTGAAATATCTGAAAAGAGAAGCGTTTGTAATCTAACACGCAGTTAAGCAAATAAAAAAACAAAACCTAAAACAATATAATGAAAAATATACGTACTCTGGAATCACCAAACCCTTGTTGTGAGCTTCTGAAGGTAACATAACGCCAAGATCCCAATCGCCACAAGTGACAAAGGCAGTTCGGGAGTGGAGAAGACCCTCCTAAAGTATATTCACCCATGGTTTCTCATAGCCAAGTAGTCATAGTCGGTTCAAAATGACACTAGGCTCAGTGCAGTTGCGTCAACAACCGCGCTCCGAAGTGGAGCGGCTGAGCAAGCGGTAGAGAGGTGGGACCATAGTGAACTGCAGCGATGAGTGATGCTAGCAAGGGTGTCCGGTTGAACCAGACCGCTACGCGCAACAGCACCGCTTCGAACGCAGCCGCTTACGCAACTGCACCCAGCTTAATATCGTTTTGAACAATAGTACTGTGGACAAAGGCAAATTAACTTCACGCAGAAAAATCCGAAATTGTTCAAGTAACCTTACACATCCAATCGTTGAATTGCTGGAGCACTTCATCTATAGTGGGTTGATTGTCCACCATTTCCTTAAGAAAATACGTTGAAAACTACTAATGTAAATCAAATCAACTTCTACAGACGTTCACATGTATGGAATAGTCACTATATATAGCTTGCCAGGAAAGCTTTCTACTATATTTGTCTTGGAGCTTATTTTTGTCCTTAAAAAAGAGTTCTTTTAAAATCACCAACCTGAATTATTCCAGTAAGATGCGTACAAAACGAAGTAATATTGGGGTTGGTGGTAGGTCGGACATATTTGTGGAAATAGGAACTAACAGTCCAAGTTTTTACATTAAGTCTTGCCACGGGAAATTCAATAATTTCCTAAACCCTTGAGCTTTCGTGATCAGTAAATGCAAGAGCAATATGCTATTTTACCGTCAGAATTTAGTACAGTCAAACAGAACTGTAGCAATTAACTTGTAAAAAATAGTAAAAATAAAGTAAATAGAAGTAAAAGCAACTATAAAAGAAATAGGCTACCGGATATGGAAGTATAGGGCCGCCGTCACAGCAGGTGGCTTCAAAATCTAGCACCAAGAGACAATCAAAGTGCTGGTCTGCTATTTGGGAAGGGACTGAAAAGAAATTTCACATTCTTTATCCATTATCTAAGCACGGTGAGCAAACATTTAGGCATAAAAAATAAAAAAGAAAACTTCAAGTTCGTGATCACTAACGAAAAGAGACTAAAAAAATTCTGTGAAAAAGACAAAGAGATGAAGTTTGACTCCGGTAATTGCCTTGTCTACAACTGTTCAGAAGATATCAATCGGTTGTTCAAAAAAAAAATGTTAAGGAACTTGTATTTGCTGATGACTGCAGTGAATACAAAAAAATGATTAGAAAACTACCGACAGTGATACCAAATAAGGGGTGCGAGAGAAACAGAAACAGCAGGCTTCCATGCTCCAAAAGTTTTCTGATAAGTAAGAATTGAAAGAAGCTAGCATAGTGACTAACAAGAAACAAAACAACAAAAGAAAAGAATCCTCATATCCTTCAATGAAAAGGTTACTTTTGTTGCTATTTGTAGGTATCGACGCAATGTGAGTGTAGCAATTCGCTTAATTTTTGAAAAGTGAAGTCTACTAGCTTGCCAGGCGAAATCAGTGAGCAGTTCTCAAAAGCACCAACAAACTTCAATTAGGCACAATATTTGTTATGTTTCAGAGGGAGGCATCCTCGTCCTAATAACACATCTTACGTTTCTACACTGCTTAAGTACTTTGCTTGCGGCTACAACAATGCTTTCGTGGAGAATGTAAAAAGCTCGAAAGAATTTGTTCATAAATACAAAAGCCGCACGCTGTTTACGATTGTACTAGTTGTTCCTCTTTGCACGCAAGTTCTTTCGACGCAAAAATAGTTGAAAGGCAATCAGGACTGCTCTAATCCAACTGTCCTCGATGTGCACTCGGTGCGCAAACTATTGTTGCTGGAGCACAAAACCTGGGTAAAGTGTAGTTGGGGGAGGGGGCACTCAGCTGCGTTCTTATTTCTGGAGGTGAGCAATTAAATCAATCGGAGCCTTAAAATCTAAGCATCTATGAGGATCTACGACATGTAGGCTAAAGTTAGTAAGGGAAAATATGAAGACAAAGCTGGAAGTACAAGTGCTTTAACTTCATCTGTCATATCATCTAGTACTTCCAACGATAAAAAGAAAAAGGGCCTGAGAGATGACTTTTTTCAGTCCGGATTTGACAGTTAAGAACGGTTTTTGTGCTCTAGGAGCACATCTTTTGCGCTCTACATGCAGTTCGATTAGAGCAGTGTTGAGCGCCCTAAAACCTCTGCAATGTTCTTTGTTATAGCCAGGGCGGAAGGGAGAACAAATTCGAAGCAGAGTAAGGGGATTTCACTCAAAAAAAAAAGCACTCAGAAGATAAGAATGTTCTGGACACCTGCTCGTCGAAGTGGGAGTGGCTCATCATTTTGAGGTGACCTCCGCGAAGACGTCGACTGAACAACACACAACCCGCTCTTGTTCACAGAGGATGGTTTTTTGACAGCCTTAAAATCCCAGGTATAGTTGCACGCAATGTTTCTTCACATCATCATATGCATCGTCCTAGTAATATGAAAATGCTTACCTTCCAGCAGCTACTAGAGCTGGCGAAGGAATAACGAAAGCAATGGCTGGTTGTCGGCGAAGAGAGAAACACAATAGGTGTGCGAACCCAAGGTACGCTCATAACCGTATTGGACGAACTTAAGAGCCAGTCATTTCTTGAATACGTTAATTCGTGGATGTTCTTTGTAGGAGCGTCCGCGAAAATGAGGCGGCCGGCGAGTGACAAGACGATTTAACCCGCCGCAATCCGCCAGGCCGCCACCGTAACCGCATTTAGGCGCCAAGTAAAATGTTCCTGCCCACGTATGGGATTTGGCGGCAAAGTGGATAATTGCTTCTGAAGGGGTCGATTCCAGCAGACAAATGAGCCGAGTGCGATAACTTGGCACAGTTTAAGTGTATTTTATTAGGTATTTTTACTTCAGGAGGCTTGATCGAGGGGAGTGGTTTTTGGTTATCATTATCCTACTTTCTTTTTATTCTTTTGAAGAAAGCTTCATGTTTTGTCAAATTCTGGTATTCTTCTGTCAAGCAATTCAAGGGAATTATCATCTCAACAAACTAGAGTTAGAACTAAAAAGAATTAAAGTCCTTAACAATAGAATTAATGGAAGAGTGTGCAACTCTTTGGCATTGCAGTTCACGCTAAGCATGAAGGACTGTCTAAATCTCAAGTTCTCAGTTTTTTTCGATAGCTTTTTCGAACTAGATGACAGAGAGTAGTTGTTCTGAGGGCAGAATTCGAAAAATTCGCCAAGATTTTCTGTTTCACCACACTTTTATTCTATTTTTACTCGACTAGTATATGTTGAGATGTCCTCATGGGTTTTCTTTCTACAAATCCGTACGAAGTAAAAATGAAAAAAAAGAAACCAGTTTTCATTCGCTTGTCCAGTGCAGAAGAATATGGTTTTCAGAACACGTATGACAAATATTGTATTCTCGAAGGCGAATTCTTAATTGGCCTCTGGCATGCCCACAGTTTGATTGCTGCTGCAATGAACTACAAGCGCGCGGTACGCGCATGTGCACCTGAAAACTTTTCATTACTTTTCGGCCCATTGTTTAATGCTGGATGCATTTTGAGGAGGGGACATCTTATCTACATTTCATTTATTTTGTCACTGCATACAGTTGGCCTAGAGAATCATGACATTACCGTGTACATTCGCTACGGAATCTCTTGTGAAACTGCGGTAGCTGAATTCTTTCTTCACATCGGTTTTAGTTTTTGTTCGGCGGTTCCCATAAGGTTTACTTACTAACGATCTTATCACACTATGCGCAGAGACTTGCAAAAGGAAGATGGTACTTGTTAATGATGTCACTCAGATCCTGCCGTATTATCTCTGTTTACACCCCTAGGACTAGTATCAGAACAGTCAAGAATAAGACCAAAAATGTTGCATTGTGCGGTTCTAGTTTTTTTTTTTTTTTTTTTTTTTTTTTGAATGGTTGTAAAAAGGAGAGGAGAGTCCCTTCCCATATGACGAAGGAGTATTCCAGTGCAGCCTGATTCCTGGTGAAGTTGTTGTTATTTTTATAGTGTTGTAATTTTTGCTCCAATTGATACCAAGTTGTAGCTAGCTATCAGATTTTCCGTTTTGTTGCCAACAACGTCTTTCTGTGAAACCAATGGTTCTTCTCTAACGTCTTTGCCTACATCGTATGCACTTTTTAGCCGTGAAGTTGTTGACTTGTAGTTATTGCGTACTTTGTTGTGTTTGCTACTCTGTGTAACAAATGTACGTAGAAACGTGACACATACATATGAATGAAAAGAATCAAAAATGTGAAATCCAAACATCCTCAAGAGGACAAACGGTCTCTAAACGTCAGAAGGTAGTTAAAGATATCATAAAGGCTTAATACTATATCGTTATTATATAAGCGTAAGTAATTATCCACTTTGCCGTCAAATCCCACGTGCAGGCAGGCACATTTTATGTGACGCCTAAATGTGGTTAAGAGGCGGCCTCGCGGTTCAAATCTTGTGGTTGGTTTTCCTCCACGTCCTAGGGGAAGTGTAGATTTTGGGGCACTCAACAGACTCTTATTTCTGGTAGGCCTATCTTCCTTTTTTCTCTAGTTAGATTTAACTCACTGTTATAAATCCTCAAATACTAATGTTTATGTTTTAGGATGCAATATAAGGATGATGATATAATAGAGTCAAAACGACATGAAGCACGGTGCACTTGCGTAAGCGGCTGCACTCGAAGCGGCACGGAGATAGCGGTTGGAATCGAAGTGGGACCGTCGCAAGCTACAGGGAGGAATGGTGTCAGCAAGTCCCACACGCCACTAAAACACACTATGGCAGCAGATGTTGTTTCCGCGGTCGCGTCGCGGTGGGCCACATTGGAGCAGAGCAGCTTCTACCACATTCGCAATTATGAGGACATGTAAAGCTTTGTCATCTCTTTAATATAATCAACGCAGCAATAAGTTTGAAAAGGAGCAATAGCGTGCCAAAAGTGAAGCTGGACTGTTGAGAAAAACGACATCGAAGGAACGACAGAAAATGAAGCAAGGACAAAGCTCTACATATCCTCACAATTGCGAATAGTAAGCGGTAGAACTCTGCGCCGAGGCTGCTCTGCTCAAATGTGGCCTACCGTGACGCGGTCGCGGAAACAAAATTTGCCACCGTAGTGTGTTTTAGTGGCTTGTGGGTCCTCCCTCGAACCTAACAGCTTCGCTCCGGCGCGCCGATTCAAGCGCAACCGCTTATGCAACTACGTTGTGCTTCATGTCGTTTTGACCCTACTATAGTTATTCGTTTCCAGAAATTAGAAGGTGTTTGAGTGCCCAGCCCTCAACTACGATTTACACGAAGCCTACTCAGTAGAATACTACACAACTAATGTAATACTGTTATCTGGTAACAATATTGCGGCACAAACGCACAAAGATCAACATACTGAAGAAATAAATAAAGCATTAAGCTGCAAAGACCTCTTATCGATCAAGGAGAAGAAACTCAACTATGGGACATACACTGGAAGGAATCAAAAAGAGAACCGCAAAAAAAATTGAAAAGGGAGAAAAATTGCACGTGGAGTGGGTCTATGTGTAGCTACACAACAGCCACCAATAAATTACGCAATAATTATTTCAAGAAATTTGCGGTCGGCAATAAGTGTGTTTGGTTCGCTGGGTTTGCTTGTCATTGTCATTTTTCGACTGTCCTTAAACTCCTGCAAGTTAGTACAGAGCCTTGATTAATTGGCTTAGGCCTAGCCCAAATCAGTATCATGAGTGATTTGCCTTCTCGAATGCCTTACTACCTAACAAGACGCACTCAAAATCCTTAACCCTAGCTGTGAATGAAGCTGAATAACATTCTTGGTCGACAGCTCTAGTTGCATATTTGTATTTCCAGGAATGGACATTGTAAGAGTGATCTGGAACAAATTCTGTTGAAATTCGCCATTACATTTGTAAAAGCGGTTCGTCTGGGGTTCTCCATTCATTTAATGTCGAGCAAAAGCTTGGGACAACTTGGATTCACCATCCATCTCCGATTCAAATTCTAACCAGACCCAATGCTGCTAACCCTGCCAGATCGTGCGGTATATTCCGGTACCTATTACGACAGGAACTACATAATAAAAAGCGCGCTCAGTCGATTGATATCATATTTAAATATTATTTCAATGAAATTTGACGGTGGAATGGACATCTTCGAACGACACTATATTCATGTGATAAAGGATTGAATTCTGAAACTTGTTCTCCATCCAAACTGGGCTTACTCAATTTTAAGGTTTCCTCGACCTGTCTGTTGGAGTTCGGTGGGATGGCCCCAGTATAAAATCGTGAGTGCTAGTGTGAAAAATCAGTTCATGTTTACAAAACATCTAACAGTTCGGTCAGAGTAGTAGGTTATATCCGAAGAGCTTGGAAGCACAATCCACATAAAATCACATCAAATTTCATCGTATGTTGCTATTTTTTCTTCACTGGACATAAGCGTTTAACTTCTTTACTTCTGCTTTATGCGCGCAACAAGGCAGCGGAAAAGGGTTCGTACTGGAAATAGAAAAATTCAAATTGAAATGTTGGGCTACTCAAGGCCATGTTATTATTTATCCAGCAGCGATTTCAGCAGATAAAAATTCAAATCGGACGGAGAAAGTGCTATTTTTGTTCGCAGTTTGATATAAAAAAGACGTCATTTCTTTAAAGACAAGAATGTTTGAAATGGCGATCTTTCTAGATTTTTTTTTTTCGTTTAAACAAAAAAAAACTTATCTGTTCAAAAGGGACCATGTAAACCATTTATCTTCCTTTCGTGAGACCACTTTTCCCATAATCACCGCAAGAGATCGTCAATAAATAGTAACTGAACAATATCAATGCTGCGTTACTATTACAAGTTCAAGCTCAAAAAAGCGCAAAAATGGAATTTATGGATTTGAATGTATACTCTATCAGGTCAGCAAACAAACCCTCTTTTTCCAAAATTCACAGATCTACAGATTTGTCAACTACGACAATTATAAGTTTCTAGTATTTTAGAGCACCGGAACCCTTACACTCCAAGAAATTTTATTTATTTATTACATTTTATTTATTTTATTTATTTATTATATTTTATTTATTTTATGTGATAGATAATTTTAACGTTCTTTGTCGGGCTATGCAACCTGCGTAATAACTTGAAGAAAACTATAAAAGCATTTGTCGCTTTACAGGTTAAGAGAGAACTTTGTGGCATTATCTTGAGCAGTCAGCAGAGTCACATTCAAAAGAAGTATTCTCATAGTTTATTTAGCATCAAAACAATGCAAATACATGTCGAGTGAAAGTGACACGACGTGGGAGGAGCTTCAACGAGAACGCGTCCAATTGTGGCATGAGGCATAAGCGGTAAATACAATCGCCCGGATCGCAATATGATTCACTAGTGGTCGCTACCTGATGTGTAGTGATGATTATCGACTTGAATGTAACATATCGATAGCTTAGATCAGCAAATACAACATATGACTCAATAGCTTAAGAGGGGTGCAGTCAGACATGCAACCCGATTATGAATTCCACGAAACTTCAAAGTTGACAGTGGAGCAAATTTGTAAAGGCGCTTCGGAGATGTAACGCTAATAACCAGGAGCAGTTCGAGGAGGTGGGCAGTGGTCGCAGCCTCCACTTGGTCCACGGTCGCCGTCAGGTCCAACAGGGCCTTGTGCTCCTGGTTGTCCGGGAGCCCCCGGAGCACCATCATCACCAGGTTGTCCAGGCGCTCCGTCCTGTCCGGGATTTCCGTTGGCCCCAGGCTCTCCGTCAGGTCCAGGTGGTCCAGGCGGCCCTGGCGGACCAGGTGGTCCGTCAGGTCCGGGAACCTCGTTGAGTTTTCCCGGAGCACCAGGCGCACCAGCATTTCCTGGCTGTCCATCAGGTCCCGGAGGCCCTGGTGGGCCCGGAGGTCCTGGTGGTCCACGGCTACCACCGTCAGCGTCTGATCCTGGAGCTCCAGGAGCTCCAGGTGGTCCTTTAGGTCCAGGGTTTCCGGGAGGTCCAGTAGGACCGTCGGGACAGTCGAAGCAGAAATCGTGCGGTGGCGGAGGCGTAGCGGGTGGTGCATCCGGACCGTCCTTACCGGGAGCTCCAGGCGCACCGTCGGCTCCATTCTCGCCATCGGAACCAGGGGGCCCAGGCGGTCCTTGCGGTGAGACCCCACATCCGCAGCATACTCCTTGAGGTGCAGATTCGACCCCACCTTCTACACCTGCAGATGTGTAGCCTGCTTGACGACGTTCTCTTCGCACTCCAGATACTTTGGAGAGTACCTGAAAAAAAGTTTCTGCGAGTACAATTTCATCAGTGCAGCCACTTCATTAACAAATAAACAAAAAAAAAAAAACAAAATCTTCACCTGCAGTAATTTGGTGTCAACATAGCTACACACATAATAACTGGCATAATAGTACCTTACAGTGTATGATACTATTAAAAGTAAATGTTCGTGGAAATGTTCAATTTTGGCTCTGTTTCAGCACCAGATAACAATTGGGGGTTCCACTAATAACAACGAGGCAGGAATCTGAACCCTCACGAGCATCCAGAGACTCCCAACTGCTTAGTCTACCTTAAGGGGCTTGATGAAATGATGAAATTCACTTGGCGCATCGCCATCAGTAGTATAAACAGTTTCTCGAGCGGTTGAAGTGAGACCTCTCATTCTCGGATTTGTAGACAGTTACTGAGTTTCCGGTGCCACTCTTTGAAACTGACTCCCGTTCTGAATCTATTACTGGAGGGAATCAAATGTGGGAAAACCTTCAGAGAGCTTACAGCATGATCCAGTGTGAATAATGTTCAACTAGTCAAATAGATACCGGTAGTACGGTTCACGAGTTATCTTGCGAGCGGAAGAAAAGGCAAGACACCGCGCAGTGGAATTTTTGCATAAATTGTACGGGATTTAGTTTAAGAATAAAAAGGAGAAGTAGTTTGGGAATGAGCTACTTAATTTCATTGCAAGAACTAAGTTCATGTGGCATCAAAATGCAGTCCGCCACTCCTTCCTGACCCAACAGAACAGCCGAAATATTCAATTGCTGACGTAGAGGGTCAACATGCATGCATAGATTAATACTAATCAATTCCTATTAATGTCACTACCAGAACGTCTCGTTGTTTTTTATACAGTACTGCAACAGTATTTCGTCTAAACGGCATTGAATTTTGTGATTCAAGTGCTGAATGGCGGTTTAGCTATAGCCAGAGAGCCTACCAGACTGCAAATTTCCTCGTCGTCAATTATACGTGCATCAAGTGGAGGATTGAAGAGTAGTTAGAATCCACTTGTGCCAGGAATTATTACTAATAAGATCACGCGGGACTTTCTGAGTGGTTAGTTTTTATTACGTCGGAATGCAGAGAACGCTAAAATGCAGGTCTATCAGCTCAATTCAAATCGACGGCCATAACTTCGAATTTCTCTCTCGTATCCATCAGACTAGCTGCGGATGGGTTCTAAGCTTTTTCTAGGCTAGTTTTTTCTCGTCTCTATTATTATTATTATTAGTATTTCGTGATCTATTATCTACTTTTATTATCTCTATTATTATTTGATTGCGCGTTTAGTGCAGTTGTGGTGTTCTACGCCTGATCAATATCTACTATTCAGATCACATTTCCTGCTAACATTGACGACTGCAATTCAAAGCTTTCAGACAAATTTCTCGTCTCAACTCCCCTTTCTCCTCGCAGTTGTGAGATCGAAAAACCTGTGCGCACGCCATTGATTAGTGCCGGATAGTTGAGCATTTTGAAGGTGACGTAATTTGGCGTTGGGATCTTTACGCGAGTAGGTAGGCGTTGGAGCGTACGTCGCGACTGTGTCTATGATCACGTTCAGTTCCGCTTTCTAATCCAGAAACGAAGCATGAGAAACAACGTTATTTGGAAGATGCAACTTGTTACGTGATAGAATGCGAGCTGTTTCCTTTGTCACCCGCCGTCTGCAATCCAAGCGATATAACTTGAATAGGCAGAAGAAACTGCCCTCCCCCCGCCTGCAAAATTGGAGGTGCACTGTGGACTGCCTTCGTCGTGCATCCTTTTTACGTGGGGTCCGAAGGAGGTCCACATTTCTGGGCGGGATGATCGCGATGATTGCGGTTTTTACTAGAGCACAAGGTGCAATATCTCAAAATGTCCCTCTTTTTTTCTACGAGAGAAATCAATATGAAATTTTCAAAACGATGCAGAAATCGCGCGAGAAAGTCATTATTAAACGTGAAGGACCTCTTGACACAAAAGAAGCGGCCTTCCAGACTGCGTCGTTATGTATAGCACAAAATTGCCGCATCGTTTGACGAATTTCAGTGAGAGGAATTAATTTCAACTGCCACATTAGTTGGTATAAATGCTATGAAAGACGTGCATTGATACTGACACTTCCTACAAGACATTTTTAAAAGCAAGATTACTGTTTAACACAGATACGTTGATATCATGTGTTTGTTGACATCTCTCCAACACTAACGATCTTGCCATAAAATCGCTTCTCTTGCATTTCTGTCCGCAGCATTGGACTTGATGTATTTCTCGCACTTTTTTTTATTCATTTGTTGATCTTTCCACGAGTTGTAGACACCTCGAATGACACCATTTTCGTGGGTTTCCGAGTCGCCCCGTTCTCAGTCTTGACCCGATCGACTTCAGTAGATGCTGTAGTGCGTACTGCATAGAGGACATCCGAGATCTTCACATGTTAACGAAATTTCTCACACAGAGAATCACAGCTCAATCGAACACTGTAGCGCATGCTGAGTGCCAGTTATGAGAGTAATAATATCGTTCCAAGGTATATTTATAGTCCTCAGCTGCTAGAATGGGATCTTGTGTGCTTAATTGCAACGCGCATAATCAGGGAACTGAAGTCGGCCTCGTTCACGGGTAATTTTTCCTCATAGTCATGCAACAAAAGACTAAAAATTACTTAGCGTTGATTAATCAATTTCGGTTGTCGGTTCCGCAACAAAGTATATCAAAAAAAAAAAAAAAGAAACTATTCCAAGCCGAGCATGAAGCACTGTAAACACACAGTGATGTTTGCATGTTGTCAGCAGTTCCTAGGGTGGCCGAGTAACCCGCTCATTCTATTTTTCTAGTCGAAATGCCTCATACATCCTTCTTCCTCTCATCGCTCCCCGATGCCATTCTACGCCGCAGAGCGTAAGCTGTCCTCTTGTTTGTTTTGCACGCTCTCTAGAAATGCCTCTAGCGATTACGATCTCTGCATAAATAATATCTTAATCTTGACATTCTTGCTGTGTAAATTGGCGTTAGTAAGTCAGTGACGAGGGAACGGCGATCGCAATCATAGAACTCGTTCTACGAGACGTCAACCACCTGAAACTGGTCCTCATGAGGAACGCAGGAGCGTCGTAGAATATGGTCATCACCCAGAACAGTGAATGAAGTAATTCTACTACTGTCAGTAGAAGCGGAAAGCATTCACAAAGAGAAAAGAGAATGACATTCACAAAGAGAAGACGAAGACTACTCTTTTGTTTTATCCATCAAGGCAGGAGCCAGTGAACTTCTTACGATCAGGGATATTAATCAGAAAGGTTACAATCAAAGGTAGAAATGAGTAACGGGATGGGAGAATTGCAGTGTTGGTTCATTTCTAAATAATCAAGGCTTTTCCTCTTTTCTAAAATCCCTCTTTTTTACTAAATTTTCATAGATGAGACTCTGCTCTGAAGTGTTTTAGGATGTCAACCGAATCGAACTATCCTGAACTTTAAACCTAAGGTGGAAATAAACCTTCACATGCAGTTCCTATGAACCACCTAACGGTGCTGTCGATGGGTACTGGTGTGTTGGTATCCTTCTGCAGTAGTGCCCTATGAAGCCTCCAGTAAATTCTCAGTTTTTTTTTCTGCCAAAGGGTGCATCAAAGAGACAATAAATTGGTACCAAACTTCTCTGGAAGCGTAAAAATACTGCATTGAGACATCGGGTCAGTCATTTTGAGGCTATACGTGCGTTCATGAACCTCCAACAAATCTGGATTGGAGTGAACCCGATGGCGCATCTCCATAAGGATTGGTCAGCGCCGTGCACTTCATCCTATGCTGCACTAGCCTACCAGTGATAATTAAGTAAAAGATAGAGATTCTTCCTCTATCTATCCTTTTATTCACTTTTTTCACTTGCAACTTGTTCTTCCTCTGGAAAAGAAATTGGTATTATCAGAACAGCTAGGAGGACAGGTGAATATCCCTAATTGGTTCTAGTAGGTTTGTGGAATGAATTCCATCACCACTTTCTATGTTACCCGACGTGGGACCTCGTAATCAAACTTCCAGCTGGCTTCTAAATTCACCCTACCTCAAAAATCGCGACACGGTTCCTATACCTAATAATTTTTTGAGAAAGAAACTCACCCGAGTGCCTCCAAAGGGCCTACCAAGCATTTTCTAAGCGTTTACCAAGCATTTTCAAAACATTTTTATCGAATACATTCTATCCCGGGTCAACTGTATTAAAAATAACTTCCAAACAAGTTGGATCGAAAAATTTTGTCGAGTGTCGGCGTTAAGTGGTCCTGTTATGCAATGTCCAATTCACGGTTTTTGTCAAGGTTTTTTTCCCGAAGTGGTTGAATTGCGGATCATCATGTGCCCACGGCATCAATTATCGATAGATTGGCTCGATAAGAATCGCACAGCGCTAGTTGGCTCGGATTGCTATGTCTAGCATTTCTGGATTTGAATAGACAAGGATCTAAAATCCTTGCATGCCTTTTCTAAACTTCATCAACATCAAGAATGGAACTGACGTCATTGTTGAACATATAGGCGGCAAAATTTCTTCGATGAGTTTAGATATGTTGACAAATCATATGCATATTCCGCATCAATTGTTTCCTTTAAAGAGGTGAAATAGATTGCATTCGTTGTTTCAAGGCTTTCTGCGTTCATTCATAGAGCCGATGAAGGATGTGTTCAACCGCAGGATGAGCTACTGTTGTGCACGTTCTCTGCTCAGAAGCAATTGTACACACTCGCTTGAAGGCATCACTCCACGAATCTGAGTAGGTACGGATTTCAGGTGGAGTATTCGTATACGGGATCGTAGATTAAAGAGAAAAGGGTGATCCCGTCCATTTCTTCCTAATTGCCACAGAAAACGGCCCGGAAGATACGGCTTCGAGCGTCTCGGCGCACTATTTTCCACAAGAAGTTCGATTGGAGCGCGCCAGCCTTGTGCACGCGCACATCTTCCGGGCAGGTTTTATGGCACTTGGGAAGAAACGGACGGAATCACCGTCCTCTCAATAATCTACTATGCCGTATACGAATACTCCACCGTACCACCTCAGATTCGTGGGGTGATCCCTTTAACGAAACACAGCGCAAATCCGAGGCCGCAGATGTTGCTAAAATTTGGACTGTTTTCATTTGCGTACGTAAATAGTCAATGCTATTGTTACTCAGAATAGAAGATGAACATGAGGGTACAACCATCGTTATGTGAATG
Source organism: Necator americanus (assembly GCF_031761385.1). NCBI lineage: Eukaryota > Metazoa > Nematoda > Chromadorea > Rhabditida > Ancylostomatidae > Necator > Necator americanus. The sequence goes on from NC_087375.1 coordinate 37,422,691, forward strand.
TTCGAGTTGCTGCTGTGCAAGGCATAATCCGCGATCGAGAACGAGGCGGTGCTATCGCAGCGAGGACCCAGTAGCTCTTCTCCCGGAAGTGAATCTGGCGGGAGAGTGGCAAGACGATGCAGTTCGCAATCACAGTTTTAATTGCAGAAGGGAGGATGTGTTTAGGGAATGCTCAAATTTGCTTCGGCATAGATTGCTGTGATCGTCTGACTAAGAGGAAGGCGGGCGTGTGATCGCTGCTCGAACTGACTCTGTGCCTCCACTTCCACTGTAGTATGTTCGTGGGAAAATAATACGAAGTAGTCTAGACTGTATATGAGTTATGTTGTTAGTTAAGTACAACGGCAAATGCAGATGAAGTTACGAACACCCTAGAGAAGGACAAACGGAAAGGAGAGTGCGGTGGTCGGTCCCCTCGTGTATAGCTTTTATTAGATGCATGCACAGGGAGCGAACAAGATTCTCGAAGATGGACACCTTATCCTCCTAGCGGGGTGGTTGAAAGGATCTTCTCAGGCACATTTATGATCACACTCCTCTATATGTGCGCGGAAACCGTATAGGCAATGATGTATTTAATTGTGCCAAATTATTCCACTTTTCTGCAAGTTCCAAACAATATAACATCCAGTTTTAAAATATTTACGTTAATATTCCATTTAATATTCTATTAATGAAGCTATCACACAACTTTTAAAATTTTCATGTTCAATTATAATTGCCCACCCCTGTGCAATCCAGAATGTGGAGATTTCTACGTAACAAATCTGCTTACTCCGGAGAAAAGATAGCTGATCCTCAAACCCGGGGAAATTTTCCATAAGTGGCGCATTCGTCTTCGAGAAGAGAATGTCCTTATATAATTGCATTGTACGTATATCCAAACACAATGACTTTTTTTTTCTGTCATGCGAAACCCGCTTTGCGATCGCTAAGCGGAGGCTGGAAACGTCTAACTTTTTTTTTACAGAGACCGCATTCAGAGCGGATCCATGATCCGATTCAGAACAGCCCTGTTGTGCTTATCCATTTCAGACTTAAGTCTTCCGATCATTCGGTTTATTTTGACGCTCTTTGAGGGGCAAAACTGTTAGCTACTTCGCTACTTTTATCCTGTTATCTTTAGCAAAACACAAAAATCAAGGAGTTTGTTAATGCGGAAAAGACTTTAGAATATAGATGAGGGAACAGGACTGTTGCATGCTTATCGTTTCGCAGGTGATTTATCTTTTTTTATATGTTCCCTATTCCTCATTGACTTGAGGTTCCCCCAGTTGCCGTCGCTTCACCCTGACTTGTACATGGCGCAACAATAAGGGATTTGGAGAATTTCCAAGGAATACAGAATTAGAGTTAGAGTTAGTTAGTTCTTCGAAAAGATGCAAGATGGGAGATCGAAATGAATTTAGTAGCATTCATTTCATGAGGATCTCAGAGGTAGAACTGCATTTGAAATGAATGTGCCCGCATCTGAAAGTCTAGGATAACTAAATAGACAGTTTCATTTCAAAGTTATTCAGATGCTGTGAAGAAGAACGTGCTAATACGGTTTTTCCGTGGCGCAACACTAATTTATAACATCTGCAATATGTGGGCAGCAGCGAATTTGTTCCAAATAAACTGAGCGCGTCTGCTCCTACCACAAAGTACGCCTTTTCTGCGATACTCACACAATCTCTGTTCCGTTTGCCCTGCCCAAATTGAACATTCACCGCTTTCACTCCGTTTAAACACATCCGACGCTGACTTTGTCAGACAGTTATCATATAATATGAATAAAAATAACACATAAGTAAAAATACAGCGATCTCTGAGTCCTTACTTCCATTTGAACCTCCTCATTTTATTTCATCGGAAAAAAACCATTTCCAATGAAATCAAATAGCTCAGATCCAGCTGTCTGTCGAAAGAACCTCGAAAACGAGCAAGGAATTCCGCGCAGAGATGGCTTAATGCATTGGGACGTTATGTGGAGCAATCAAGACCGGCTGTTTCTTTTCATGACTCTGGGGATTTGAGGGATTTCAAATGGTGTCAGGTTGGGACCCTTTATTGCCGCGAACAACGCGTTCAGATATCGCATAAACACGTCAACGTAGGATATTAAGAGCGGGCAATTCGGCGACACTCTGAGGACACACCCACTTCGGACTTGATCGGCAGGACGTCAAACATACTTCATGAACAGAAAAAGTACGTGAGATGTCCGGAACATAAGTGGCATTTCTTTATTGCGAATGCCCCTCTCCCATCCGCTGCTGCTTCAGCAAGTCCAGGCCGGGTTCTCCGAATGAGCGCAGCGGCTAGCCTTACTTGGGCGGGTTAGATCGAGCACCAGTCTCCACTGAACTAGTTGACCTGACGTCTGACCGGTGAAAAGTCGTCCTATGTAGTTTACAAGGCTCCAAAAAGCAGCCTTCAGGATGGTTTATTGTGACCGTTGGCGCGGAAGCAAATGATGATTGTGTTGTGAAGAAGTGCCACAGGTTCCACTATAAAAGCAACTCTATATCTATGTGGGAATTGCGCCATGTTACGTTTAATGACAATACGATAACTGTGGACTCTGATACGAACGGGTTTTCCATGCTTTCCGTTGTTGGCAGCTCAGCCAAGAAAACAACTGAATGCTTTGATTAGTTGGACGCTTCGCCTAAAATTTCCTGCAGCTGCGCAAATAAAAAAAACATTCTTTTTTTCTTCCTTTTTTTTGGAAGGAAACAACCAGAAACGAAGGTCATGTACACCTTCATTGAAGGGAATTTCCGCCCTCATTTCCGTTGTCGAATTGTTGTTGAAGTGTTGCGAATTCGAGAGGAATGCGACGCGAACGTGTATTGAATTTGAGGATAATCGCTCTTGTACTACTCTGGACAACAGATAGAAGAGTGTGCAGAGAGAATATTTCCGTAACATTTACGAACTTTCGTCTGCCTTTCCAGAAAAAAAAAGACTCGCAAAATTGTGTTGTATACAGATCTTCCCAAATGCATGAACTATTCGAGAAGGTTTCATCATCTTCCACCTTTTTCTGGATCATAGATTCAAAATGACCGTAACAATGATTCTTTTCGATCTCACTAAGTATACAAATTCCCCCAGGGCTAACCACAATTACAATGTTGAGATGTGGGATCTTATCGGAAGAAGATTTCCTGTTGGCGTAACGGGCAGTCGTGAGCGTCTGATTTCATGTTTTGTGAAGAGAGACCCTTAGAAAGTTCGCTCAAATCTTATGGCTGATGGCGTTGAGCGTTAGACTAGCAAATGTACAGTACATACTCAACAAATTAACGCAAAATTCAATTTACAGGATATTCGGAACAGAATAAGTTTAAGACGCACCTGTGTACGTGTGATCTCCCGCCAGATGTTACCCGATCGTGACTTGCAAAAATCCACTTCGCTTTGCATCACCGACTGCATATGTTGTAGATAATTGTATAGTAATGGCACAGAAATGACGCAGACTAGTGTCGCTATGGTTGAAATTGCGACGCCGACGAAAGCGACCCTAAAATCGTGGTGCTAGTATTACTGGACGTGATGGAGATCCAGGGCTGAAGCGAGACTAGTTATCTCAAATTTGCATTTGTAAACATAGTAATGTAGTGGTCAGGGTGCACCACATTTGTTTTGAGTAACTCTACCACTAGAGGCGTATCAACAACCAGAAGAAACGGAAGGACATCAAATGTGCAAAAATAAACTTTGATAAACTTTTTTATAGTTTTTGTGTTGCAACCTCCGCTTGATTAAAAAAAAACAGCGAATCTGTTTTTATAGTCTTTCTTGCGAATAGTTTGCTCGCTATTACTTGCGTGGAAACGATTATGTACGATATAGAGGATGCGTTTACAACTATCGTTCCTTTGGAACCGCTAGATCCATGCATCAACACAACTAACAGCATTTTCAAGATGTGTTCTCTCTTATTTCAGGATTTAGGCCTTATCATAAAATGTAACAAAGTGAGGTACCAATCAAGCAGGAAGATGAAAGAACACATCCCTCTTCCGCCGTTCTAAGTTACTAAATTAATGAGCATGTGATTAAGAAAGATCTGGATAAGAAAATAAGAAAATATGCAAATGAGGGTCAAGCGCTCAAAATACATTCATATCTTTCAAAACTGTGTGTTCTAAAGGACACCTGCAAAGAATTTGTGTTTTTATAAGTCTCCGTTAAGAAATTTGCCACTGAACATTTCATAAGGAAATATTATTGAAATATTTAACAAATGTTGCTTGAAATTATAAGAAATGATACCAACAAACAGCGCTTATGTGTACAAATGTTAAGAGAAGACAAATTCTAATAACGACGTGGAATTTGGACGAAATACAAGTAAATGGATAAGAATACACTAATAACGTTACCTTCGGAGCGTGACAGCCTCAGCTTCAAGCCGTTTAACGTCGTCGTCCATCATCGCTGGGTGGTTTGACGCCGAGCGGTGCTTTTATACTACGCCCAACAGTGTCCGCATCGTCTCCGCCCACTTTGAAAACACAACCCGCTGAAGCAATCTGAAACATTTACTTTACATTATAGTAATGTTGTTGATGGTGATTCTTAGCTCCGAGCTAGCTTTGATTCACTACATCTTTCCAACTAACACTAGCAAAAATTATAAGATAAGCTTAGTACAGATAGAGTTTTTTTTTTTTGACGCGGCGTGTACGATAATTCCCAATTTTTCTTGTGATTTCTTTCTTTTTTGCGAAATCGACTAAATTTCCTGGCATTTAACTATTACATATAGCCGAGTCTAAAATTTTTGAGGTCTGATCACGAGATCATTGCCCGAATGCCTTGCAAGATTACTTCAAATTGCCACTGACATCACATTTAAAAATAAGCAAAACACACATTAATCTGACTATGGAAATGCATCTTGAATCTTAAGTTAGAAAAAGAAAAAAGAAAAGAAATCAGACCAGGGCTTTCATTGAAAGTTTACGATTTGTGATCTACCTGCAGGATTAAACGGCTATGCGCAGTTACATTGATTTGCTTTGGTATCGATCTCATCAATAGATTAGACGATCCGATTTCTCGATTTTCCTTTTCGTAACAGTTGTAATGTGATTGTACAATTGGTTAGCTGTTCGAGTTCCGCTCGCGCAGACAGCCTCCTCGCAAGTGCCTGGATTCCTTTTCTGGTTTGTTTGCGCTGAACCGTGTGTTTTTCTGGAAGATTTCAAATAGCATTCGCTTAAATTTAGTTCAAATGCGCGGATGTTATTTGTGGCTACGATTCATATTTGAATCTTGGTCAGATGTTTCCTATGATTACTGTGTTGCGTGGTTAACCAGTAGGATGTGTTTATAGAAAGTTTTTAATTGCTGCCGAAGAGTATTTGATTGGAACGAGCTTCATTTGCAGAGGTAATACTGCAGAAAGATTGTGAGCGACATATTCCACAAATTATGCTCAGTCGGATGTAAAAGACGCCTGCGAGATTCATCCGAGATGTTGGTTTGATGCACTATATACCTGAATACCCCTTGAAAGGGATCTAATTTTTAATAAAAGAACGTTTTTGCCTCCTAACTACGTCTAGTCCTCTCCATTTTCTATTTACAGAACAATGACATAAATACGGCTTCATTCCTCTGCGCACATGCTTACGTATAAGATTTAATTTAGCACTCTGTGAATACTATTTAGGAAAAGGATTCACCTCCATTTTGATATTTTTTGTTTATTGTTCATTGATGCCAATCAAGTGAGAATCCAGGAGGGATTGCAACCAGTTCAAGTTATTTCTAACAATTCACTTCTTGGTTTCTGCTTACAACGCTTTTTCAGGACATCTTCGCTGCCTAGGGAATTATGAATAGGAAAATGAAAAGAAAATAGCTACATTATGGAACGTTTGAATCTTGCTAAAAGGAAAATAGAATGATGGAGCTAATACAGAGGCAATAATTGCAAACAAACATAAACAAGGTAGGTGAACAACACACCACGCTCAAATAATCAGGGTAGAACTCTATTCTCAGGCAGCGTGTAATCGTCTTAAGTTTGCGTGGATTTAGATGCTGTTGATCGCTTTGATGATATTTTATTGATCTAGCAGCATCACCAATGTTCTTTCACTTCGTTTGACATCGTAAGTTGTTCGGGTAAAATGCTGTTAGGAGAGGGGATGGCGCTCAGTGGCGCCCTTATTTCTGGAAGTACAAAATCAGTGGCCGCATCTAGGCCTAAGCATTAGCATTAGAGGATCTCTGACATATAAGCTAAAGTTACTAAGAGAAGAAGTAAGAAAGAGTATCCAGAAATAACGCGGCGCCACTCAGTGCCGTCCCTCATTCCAACTACATTTTCCCCAGTTGTTCTATTTTTCTAGGTTTGATACTTTTAATTTCAAACGCAAAATATCGAAATCAGAGCGATTTACATTCTGAGGTCACACTAACTGATCGTCAGAGCATTCTATGAGGATTCTCTTCGTCGCCGTGTTCCCTGCATCCCAGCCTTCTCAACGCCACAAATCAGACCGGACTTGGCTCCACTTTCACATAAGCACCTCTTACAACACGTTTTGTTCTGCTGGTGTTGACCTTGTGTACGTCATGTCTACGGTATGCTATCAAGGTTACGCCATAGCTCGTAAGTGGCCATCGGCCGCGTTCCATTAGAGCATGAATTCAAGAATGCCGAGTGTGGAAGTGGTTCGCAATCATGGCCGATTTAAAAATATGTGAATACTGCTACGAGCATTCGCTCAGACCTCATTCGAACTTTCGCGGAGGTGAGAACGACTTGCGCTTTACTGCTGGGGCAGATTAACATTGAAATGGATTTGTGGTGGGTCAAGGGTATCACAAGTGAAATTCGCATGAAACAAGTGGAAGTTTGATTTCAAAGGGGTTACATCAAGTTTTATACCCCTCTTATACGATTTCCTTTATCCATACAGAAGAAGTCGCAAAGCGAGACGTTTATTCTGATCAAGTTGGAGGAGAAAAAATGCTGTCTCATCTGCAAGTCGACCAGGCTCCTTTTGTTGCGATGTAGCGAGGCAATTGTATGAGGGTACTTAGAGTATGTAATGCTCTAATGCTTGCTTTTGTCTAAGAACTGTGAGAAATCAGCAAGTACAGTAGGACCAGTGGTTAGTTCTATTCTTATTGATTTATGATTTAAGTGAACACCTACTTATTTAAACCCTGGAATAACATCCATTCACTATGTTACCTGTGAAGTCCAGCATAATTACAAGCCGACTAATTATTAAATTACTAAATTAATAATACTTAATTATAGTACTAAATTGCTGCTATGCGGAATTCATCAACCAATTTTATTAATTCAGAAAAGGGTGTTGCCTCTGCACTCTGTTAGCGCATACCCATTGATTCTCCCAGAGAGGAATTGGGATTTCTTTTAAATTTTTCATTTGGGTGAAGAACGAATCTTTTTTCTAGTGCTCGACATAATTCCTCTAGCGAATTAAAATTGGAAACCGTTTCATGTCTTTCTGTCATGAAACAAAAATCATTTCTATTGGTTCTTCTAACTTTCATTTCGGAACTCCGATTGTGTGAGGTGGGCTGGGACCTGGAAGTCATCGTCTAAGCCACATGTGCTTCCATGATATCCCAAATGATTTGAAATTGATGTCAGACACGAGTGTCCTGACTATTTTGTTCAACTCCAGCATTATGCCTTTGCACTCCGGTGATGTGAGGCCAAGCTTTCTTAATTTGGTGTGCTCTGGTATGATTTTGCATGGATTTGGTAACTAGGTGAATCATTAGTTCGTCTGTAAAAAAAAGGAATTCTGCAATAACATTCGTTAATATATATTGGTACTCCTGAAAAGTAGGAAAAGAGCACCTATATTATTACTCTCTTAGTGTCCTTCCCTGCTCGGTAAGATTCTACTTACAAAATTCCTCACATATTTTCTTATATTACCGCTTCTCACTACAATTTTAGCGTCGTACGAATACGTCATGATTTGTGAAGTATGGTGGCCGGTCTGGATCGTCCGGTATAGTTCCCTTTAACTGTGCACTTTAAAGGCAGAGATGTTTCGTAGAGATGTTTTGGTGCTCCTTCCAGTACTAGGTAGAATTCGAAGCGTTATTTTCAAAAATGACAGCAGCCTCAATTCTGAGAGAAGGAGACCTCAATTTACTTGACAAAGAAACCAAAGAAGAAAACCACGTGAAGAGGATTTTATCATACATGACTCGCCTTGTGAAGTTGGGACTCTGATTCTTGCGTTTGTAGTGGGTGCGAAGTTCACTTTAGAATCGGTATCCTTCAGTAGAGTAGATTTCATCCAGAAGGGGGGTTTCTTAACGTCTATGAGAATGAAACGAATTGAACTGTCCTCTCGCATTACCAGCACAAGTAGGGGAACTTACGACTTTTGCAGTTCAGTTGAACAACTATCCTATTTTCGGTGGGTAACGGTAGATAATGCATCAGATACCAGTGCCCGTGGGATATCTCTGTAGTCTCATTGTCAGGGAAATCTGAAGACAGTCCGTAGGCCACTTTTCCGCTTCTTATCAGGGAAATTTTGAACTTTTATTTTTCTTCTTTTAATAGTTCCATATTGTTCTTCCTTGCATTTTTTAAAATAGATTTCCTGATCCTCTGTTGATTCCGCTCTTATTCTGGTCCTCATCATAAATCTGAGATTTATTTCTTCGTGGATGGTGCAATTGGTATACTAGTACTATGTCATTTTAGAGTTCCTCTGCATTGTCCTATAACCAGATCTATTCATGTATCAAGATATTGGTTTCTTGTCATTTGGGCATGCGAAAGAAGAACGGTGTGGAATCTATTACCCAGCAATGAGATTACCAGACTACTGGTATATTAGTCTTTATTGCTGCATTACATCTCTGGTTTCTCTGTGGTTTCTTAGTGTTCTACTTAGAAAGTCTGACTTTCCAAAGGAATTTCCAGTAAGGATGCAGCTGAGATTCTGTAGATCGAATATTTCTCTATGAAAGTGTTATTTTCAGTTGTAGTCAGTAACTTTTTTCCTTGAGAACAGCGACACGATTCAACACTTTTCATTGCCTCCCACGAGAAAAAAGAAATGAAAAACTAAGTAAAAATTTCATGAACTTGAACCAGCGCCCTGTACGACTACCAGCTGGTATTGTATTCATTTTGATTTGATTCCACGAATATTTTCATCCCCACGTCAACAGATTTTGCTAGTTCATGTTTACAACGAACCTAAGAAGGCTGAATCCCACTGAATTCCAATACGTCATTTCGAGCTGGCTGGCTACCGTCTTTAGGCCCAGAGTAGGAATCACTTGCAGAATGGAAGAGTCTAGATAACGAGACCCCTTTCCTTTTCTTTTCTTCCTCCCTTGCCCCTTTCCCTTCCTCGAGCGACCCACCTGAGAACGGCATCGCGGGAAAAGGTTTATCATGGGATATTTCGCCTAGGATTTAAGTCAGCAGTTGTAGAATCAAAGCAGCATCCTCTTTTTGAGGCCATTCACTTGAAGAGCTGAAATGCTGAAATGCACCTGTTAATGGTCACTCATCAAAATCCTTCCTTTCAATTGAGACAGTTCAGATGCCCAAAAGTGTGGATAGATAAGCGAAAACTATGTTTTACATCGCAAATACTACAGGACAGATATTACTTCTGACGACATACGTGCATCTCATCCTAGCATACATACCTTTTGTAAGCCGCTTTTGCAAACCCCAAAAATGTGTTTTATTGACATTGCGGCGGACGTAATTGCACCTATTTTCGCAGCTTTGTTGCGTGCGTCCGAGTGCATAAAAACCCTCATTGTAGTTAAGGTGTCTTTTGGAATAATGCCAGAGACAAGCTTAAAGACGTCACTCCACGAATCTGGGTTGGTGCAGATTTCAGGTGCGTTATGCCTGTAGATAATGGAGAGGAGGGTGACTTTGTCTTTTTCTTCATAATTGCCGTGAAAAACGGTCCAGAAAATACAGCTTCGAGCGTTCCTGCGCACTATTTTCTACAGCGAGTTCGATTGGAGCGCACCAGCCTTGTGCACGCGCCCCCAGGGCCGTTTTTTTACGGTCATTAGAAAGAAATGGACGGAATCACTCTCCTCTCCATAATCTACTTCTCTGTGTAGGGATCCTCCACCTGAAATTCGTACCTCCTCAAATTCGTGGGGTGATTCCTTTAAAGTTGAAAGGGATGTGGAATACGGAAGTGAGCTGAGTGGAATGTCTATGAGTAGAAGAATGAAAAACTCTTGCATCTGGTTTTCCCACTTCCGTGAGAAAACCTTTTGACCGAAGACTTTTTTGATTTCTTACCCAGATTGTTAGCTCCAGGTTCCGGTCAACTTTTTTTTTTGTGCGATTGTGTCAATTATTCCATTTTTGGTTGTCTCTTTTCCTGTATTCCGGTACGATCCTCCATCCTCGAGTTTCTTTTTGAAGAAAGTGAAAATTTTTGAAAATTTTATTGATATGCTATGTCTTCTCTGTATATCATTCATTTGACGCTCATAATGTGCGATTGAACGGATCTATGTAGTGACCACACTGTCCTTAAATTGCTGGTTAATGTCAATTTTTTGATTTGTTAATTGTTTTTTGTCGCCATACCCTCTGAGTGATGTAGGCTCTCTTCTGATATGTTCAAATAATATATTCCTCGGTACCAGTAAGTTTCACAACTCAATAAAAAGAACTAATGTCCGTTTGAGCTTAGATTCTTTTCATAATTTGTTAAGATTAATTTTTTTTGTTGTTTTGAATATTCTATCTTTTCTCCCCCATGATTAATGTGAGCAGTTGTGTTTTTTTTTAGCTCTTTAGCCATTTTTATATTCTTTTATTTATAGAGATTTTTCTGAAATACATCTTGTTTTCATTATCTTCTCGCAGTCATTCTGTAATGTTATCTGTTCTGTAATGTACCAGTAATTCTGTCATCCCATTGCCTTTAAAGGCATCATTCCACTTATCCGAGGTGGTATGGGTTTCAGGTGTTCAGATTCGTGGGGTGATGCCTTTAAACTCACTCGCCGACACCTTTCGCAACTAGGAAATTTTGGGTATCGTTTTCACTATGCAGAACTTCTTCATCTTGAGGTAATCTTCTTCTGATCACTTACAGTAAATAGCACAAACTTTGTAACTAAAGGGTGTTTTTTTCACTAGCGAAACAGTATAGATCTTTTTTTTGAATTGGTAGAGATCAACGGTTTACATTCTCGGTAATGGTTCTCATTAAACATCAAATATTATAAATGAAGCTCAAAATAAGCTAAATAGATAGACGTTGTCATAACGGGTAGAATAATGTCCACCTTTAATGATATAAAGCGATACGAATCAAGTTATGGAGAAAAAAAAAACGCGGATCAGCGATTTGATTTTGCGATTCGATTTTTCGTTTCTTGGCTAAAAATTACCGTGCCTACTGGACGCCGCCACGGATTCGGCACTGTGTTTAATCTGCGCCTACGTAGCTACAGGCAGTTCAATTCTTGAGATTCCTAACAAGACACATGACCCAGCCTTTTAAAAACCGCGGATTTAAAATGTTTACTTCTCCAATGCGGTGCTGTCTGCTTAGGTTCATTTACAGCAGAAAAAACAATTAGTACAGAAGTGAAGTTCTTTGCTTTACGTAATCCACAGATAAAGGACAGCATGAGGAAATGAATGGCAAGGCCATACCTCACAAGCACGCGTGGTTGCAGTCGAGTAAAATTTGTTTTATTCCGCGTAGGGATTCGTCAAACAGCTCAACAGGAGTAACATCATTAAATCTACTCACAAATATGAACTCATCAACCTACCACGAGCTCATTCTGTGCGTCCACCCTAATCATGGGTGAATGAATATGAAAAATTCTTTTGCAGCAAAGGAGGATGGTGTCATTCTTAGCTCTTCTGGGTGTCTATGAAGTTGATATGATAAGTAGTCACTAATCCGTTATTTGTGAAGGTAATTACCCTTGAGGCTAACGAGAGAGATCCGTGCTGCTGCAGTACTCATGACAGACTTTATTGAAGTTCTTTGCTCAAGTTCGATGGGTCTAGGGCTTCGCTAGGGATGGAGCCGTTGTTATCGTTCGACATCCCCGATACATATCCCTACATTATGCACAACTTTTTTTTTTATAATATTCCTATGAATGCAAGAGAATAAATATTCTCCTTCCACATCTTTCTCACCCAATAGAATTCGAGGAATATTGCATTGTAATTAAAATAATGTTAAATGAAATTAAACTAATTTATAGTGGGTAGATAGACCAGTTACGTTTGGTGTTACTGGAGTTCAGACGACTTATCGCTGCAGTCTTTTGGAATCCAAACTATAGCAGAGCGATATTGCTGGAATTCTTGCTTTTTCCTCATAGATCTCGGAGTCACCAATCAGAATTTTCTTCCCATTCCTATTTATTTCTGCCAGAACATCGATAGAAATGCTTTCGTCATTCAAAGCACTCCGTTTGAAGTCGGTTCGCCAACAAAAATAACCAAAGCTTATGCGTAGCAGAATCTCGCACGAACTGGTTAATTACGTAAGCGACATTCGCTACTTGCGTAATAATATCTTTGAGACAGAGTGTATGATACGACGGGAGGCAGACATGAGAAGGTAAAACCTCTTGACTACGTCGTTAGGAGCATGGAGTGAGTGAGTCTGCTCCCACAAATAGATATGTTGCAAATGGCGCGTGGAATAAGACCTTGTTCTTTAACACTTCCTTTTTTTGCACTGATTATATGCTGAGCTTTTTCTTCTATTCCTGTAAATCATGTTCGTGCGGTTCATTTCATTCGCTATTCGTTCGTGTGCACTGCTCACAATGCGGAATAAATCGGCAAAATGGCGGCTATGCTGCGCCTCCGGTTTTGAGTACGAGAAAAAAAGATGCAATTCGTCAGAAGTTCGTAATTGAGCGCGGTGGCATCACTAGAGTTCCGCATTGCTCGAAGCACTCCAACGTGCCGTGAGTTTCCGTGAGGTTGTATTTCCTTTGTTTCCCTTCTTTCCATGCTGAGTTCAATTTTATGGACTTGAAAATGTTAATTGCCGTGTAGTTGCAGCGGCTAAGCGATGTGTTCCGCTGAAGTACCAGTGTGAACAATAGCAGAAAAGAACAGGATGTAAAGCGGTTTGGTGCCGATATTCTGTGGTCTTTGACTTCTTCTATTTAATATCTAAATTTTTTCAGCATTGAATTCTGAATCTTTTTAAGTGAAAGCAGCACATGGTGAATGGATTCCCTATTCATTTTCGTTCATTTTTATCTTTACTAGCGACAGATTTGACATTATCCTTCTATTCCTTTCTTCGTCACGGATTTTATGTTCTGTTTCTACACTTCCACCCATGAAGTTATTTTGGAATTCCGAATACAGCGATGCGTTTCTGACGACATACCCGGGGAGAGGGCGAAGTTATTTTTCCGGATATGGCACATAGGAAAGTATTTGAATCTTCCCATGTTACTGCTCGATTTTTAATTTTTATCTCTGGGAAACGCTGGAGTCGTTGAGTTTTTTAATTTGATTTTCAGCTTTTCAGCACTCAGCGAATTTTAGATCTTTATAAGCCAAGGCAATACATGGTTGTCCAATTTTTTTTTTAGAAAGATTGCTACTGGATAATACAAAAAGTTCGTCACAAGTGACGTTGCACAGCTAAACCGAGGAAACAGCTGTGACATTTCTTTGTATTTTTATATGCTATTACGCCTTGAAAATGCCAGAAAATAAGAAGTATTCTCAACAGATTGTGCTTTTTTCATTTCCGAAAGCGCCAGGATCCTTCGCAGACGTAAAAGAAATACGTGCCTTGTAGGAGGAGGGTGTCGCACGCCGATTCCACTTGTCGTAAGTGGTTTGCAGAGTTTCACGAAAACAATTGTAATCATAGCGATGCGGCTGGTCGACTGGCTAATCCTGACGGTAAGAAAATAAAAGAAAAAAAACGACGACGAAATTTTGATAGACCCAATTTCTTTTTGCCTTTTCCATTGAAATGCAACGAAATTGCTCCATTTTTGGGGCGGATGGTTACAAGTTTTGAAAAATGGATTCAGTGTTGGAAATTTAAGCGCAAACGATCATTGTCCAAGTGTGGAAATGCCCCTTCAATCAGCGCAGAAGCTAGTTTACATCCGAAGAAGGTTATATTATGCGTTGATAGGAGTGGAAGGGAGTCGTTTACTCTGATCACACCATTATTTTGGAAAAATATTGTTCACAACTGAGTGAATTAAAGTGAGCAATCGACCAGAAGCTTCCTGAATTCACCAACAAAAAGGGAGTTGTTCCGCCAGACAATCCTAGATCACATGTGTTTTTACCCACCCGACAAGGAGTTCTAGAGCTTGACTGAGAACTTTCGAAACCGCCTAAATGGTAAAAAAAAAAAAACTTCCTTTAAATGGTAAAGCTTCTTCGAAAGAGATAAAAAATTTCGTGGATACGTTTTTTAGTGCGGAACCTCAGAAATTCTATGAGCATGGAATCGCGCTGCCGCCGAATTGAAACGACAAAAAAAGCTCTGGAAAGCTGGTAGTAATGTTCTTCTGTCGGGCTTTGGCTTAACTCGTAAACCCATTGCAATCCCGTTCTTCGCCATTTAACCCACAAAATGTGATTGCATAACCAAAGACGATCGCTGCTACTTGGAACATTTAATCGGTTGTTGGTTTTCGGAAGAGGTTTCTGGTCTCCTTCCCGTAACCTGAACTATCGTTTACGAAACCCGTTTGATCGCAGAAATGGTGCGGTTTTCACATTAGTAGCACCGTGTCTCATCGGAATGTGACGTAGCGAAGCGTGTCATGCTGCGTCATACACACGTTTTATCGCCGTCAGAGGGCCTGCTGCAGTCAGGATTTGCACGGCCAGCACGGTGTTCGATGTCATCCCACCACGCATCTGGTCCACTGCTTTGTTGATACAACTGTTGCTCGCCCGCGTACCAGTTTGAAGCCCGGCGCCCACTATGCTAGTTATGATCGAAATCACTTCGCTTGCAGCAATTAATTGGATCTACAGATAGTGGCGTGGGGGGATGAGTGGAAGAGGAGGAGGGGGTCGGGAGCACATGGTTACCAAGAACTATACAGATAGAATCTCACAGTAGTACAATTTCTCAAATGACGGGATGTGGGATGACGAGGCGTTTGAGAGAGTAGATTACACGTGTCTTTGATTTTTCAGGCTCTGAGGAAGGCGACGACGCCGGAACGTTAGCCAGAATAAAGATCAATAACAATCTTGGTTCTGCTTAAAAAGTAATACACAATTTCTCAAGTGTTCTTATATGAAATGTTTTTGTTCTGGTTGGTAAGAGATTATCATACGATAGAATCTATAGTACAAAACTTGAGCCGTTCCCGTTTTTCAGTCGAATCGATTCAAGTGAGCAGAATGCATGACAGTCGGTTTTTCCAGACACTTGGCACCTTTCTGTCTGAAGCGATTCTGTTTTTTCCCAGTAAACATTCTCCTCGAAGAAGTGTGCTTACTGGCCCCTGAGAAGTATCCATTTTGTGAGATTTTGCTCGAATTATCCATTTAACAACATCAAAGCGCCGATCCGTGAATTGTACATTTCAAAGCACATTTTCATCAAATATTTGTGGTGTAGAAGACGTTTTCAGGTTAATTATATTCAAATTGGAAAAAAGGTAGTTTCAAACTACCTTTGTCTACCAGTAACTTTAGTAACAGTTTGTTTAAAAGTTTCACTGTAAAAGTACTATCTCCCCAAAAAAAAAGCATCTAAGAATTTGAGACCAGAAGCAGTCTCAGTCATGGATTCGCATGTCGTTTCCGTGTTAGTGATGTTTCAAAACCCTGGATTTGTGGAAGGGGTTCGTTTTCACTTTTTTCAACCACCTTGGGAACTATATTCGCGCCTTTTCTGGTTTGTGGAATGATCTCGACCTCGAAATCTTCCCGGAATGCTAACTACCTTTTAGTTAAACCCACAGGCTGAAGAGAGATGGTCCAGAAGTCAGTGGGGGACTGTTGTGCCTGTGATAGCAACGATTTTCTCAAAGCGCTGCTTTCTTCGGTACTTCACTTAGCTGACTACTTTACAAATTTCAATTTTACATGGAACGGATGAAGACGATGATTTTACTATCTTTATCCCTGTGCGTTTTTGATGTATTATCAAGTTGTCTGCCGAAAACTAAATAAGCTGCTTCCAATGTCTTTAGTGAAGGTGCCAATTTATGGCGCAAAAAGAAAAAATAACATTAGAATTGGAGTTAGTCAGATTTAAAATTCAGTTGATCAGTCTTTTTGAGTTCAAAATCTGCTCTTTTTGTGGAATATTACTAGTTCTTCTCTAATGTGTTGAGAGATCAAGTCAGCAGCGAAATGATAACTGAACGTTTCTACGAGTTTTTTCAAGAAAGCGTATACTGCAGTGTTGTAAATAAATCACTAGAAATACTCAAAAACATTCGTTTGTTACGGCAGAATGTCGTGATACAGTGGTATGAAGCTGGAGGTTACCACAAGAACGTAAGGGCTAAAGCGTTTGACGTTGGCTGCAGTTCATAATCTTTGACATTTACGCTCGCGTGCGCGGACTACGCAATAACTGGACCGGTTTCAATTCCCATATTCGCTGTACCAGGTCAATGTTCACATTTCTTCGGACATATACGGTGTCTATTTATCAATCTCAAGGCGATGGACAGCTTCGTTGACTTCATGCGGCATCAAAACATCCACTGAGCGGACGTAGTGATGTCTTAATACTTCTATGCTACGAATATTTCTAATGACTTACTTAATGGTTTGAATTAGTAAGTGGTTAGGGTAATAATAGCATTCGGGTGGTAAACTACAATGCTGCCATAATCTTGTCAAAAGTAAAATGAACCCAAAAGTAAAATAATGGTTTTCACAGAAAACTTCAACTATTCTACACAAATAAAGGAATCTTATCTTGAACCAATCATTTTTCACTACGTTTGGACTGAAGTCATATGTGAATATGCATCAGAAAAGTTAAAAAGGAAGAAATACGGGAAAAAATCCATTACAAAATAGGAAAAAAATAGGAAGATAGTTGGAGTTCTGAGGGCGACCGGCACGGAATAGCCAAACCCGTTCAGAAGCGTCACTCAGTTTGAATGTTGAAAAGCCAGCTTGAAGTTGAAATGAATGATTATCTGACAGAATGAACACTTGGAACGCATACGTTTTGTCGCATATGAATCGTTGCGATCTGTTTGTAGGCAAATGAACGCATGCTTTGGATTAGCCTTCGGAGAACATAGCCGTAGACATTTGCATATAATTGTGTGGACATGAAACTACCTAAGAAATGAATGAACTGGAAAAAAGCGCTTGATGAGCGCTGAAATGCTCCTCGATGCAGTGCTTCTTGCAAGAGCGGCGGCGATTGTTTCCGTTTACTTCAGCCTTGACCGAACTTGAGTATTTCTAGGAGTGTTGCCTCAGTAATTAAAGTTGGTTTCTTTTTTCATGGGACCCTTCTGTATTCTTCGAGTGATTAACGGAAAATACTTTTGAGCTTTTCTCTTGCATTTCAATGAGAGATTCAAATCATGCAATTACTTTTTATAGTTATTTCTTTGATAAATTAAAGGTGTTTTATGCTAGCCCATTGTTGAGCTATAAACATGAACTCAAGAAATTACGAACATTTTGAACTGGAAACAAGCATTTTTCATGCTCTCTTTTCTGCATATCTAACGACTTATGCAAACTGGATTGCAACGGAATTGTGATGCTAAATGCTTGTCAAAAGACTGGATTTTTGACAAGTGGTGTGTTGATGAAAGATCAATCGAACACAACAGAGTATACGTGAGATGAATACGGTAGAATGCTCCCGACATACTTATGGATTTTGTCAGGTTTCTTCTTTGGTTCTCCCTACGAATCAGTAAACGTATTCAGAAAACTATGAAGAAACGCATTATTCAGGGATCGATCGATTATTTGTACTATGCCTCTCCGTCGATACAGGGGGAGAATTCAGAACACTTGCAATCATCAGAATCGTCATTTATCAGTTCCTTTTGTCAAAAAGATGTCGCAAAGCAAAAAAGAGTTTTATGCAGGTGAACAACCTACTTCAAATTGGACTTAAGTTTTAATGTGGAAATCATTCCTAAATATTAGAATGAGCTTCGCAGCTGCTAGATTTCTTCCTTCAATTCGTGTGACGCAGCATTCACTACGATTCATTTCACTACGATTGACTAAACCAAGGCAGTATAAAGTGTTGTAGGCTGATTTCGCTATATTTAAATCGTAGGATATTTGGTCTTTTCAGGTAATCTTTCTAGCCCATCTTCTAACGAAAGAGCGGCATGGATCTTAGTTCTTTTCTTCTTCCAGACCTAAACTTTTTCTTTTCTGGAACCTCCTAAACGTTTTCTTTTCTCCAATGGAAAATCATAGCTTTTAAGATCTTTTCTTCCAGAAAGGAATAAAAAGTTATGATTTTCCAGGGGATTTCAGTATAACAGAATCAATTCGATTCAGGCTAAAAAAACGAATCAGGAATATACTAGCACGCACCTAGTTTCGGAATTTTAATTCCTAATTTGATTTGATCGCTAATTGCATTTTCGTACGGGATATCACCGTAAACTTGAAGAATGTCCTAGAACAAGTGAAGATAAGATTCGGTATAATCCTGCTGATCACATCTATATTATTGACTGGATCCTCAACGACGTTGTCCAGTTACTCCAGTTTCTTTTCCGTTTTTCACTACTTAAAAACATCGAACAACAACCGGACATTTGCATTGCTCGATTAGCTGTCGTTGAATTGTGCGTTCGGCGCTCAACAATACGTGACCTTGCTTCAGCATGCCTAATTAGTCGGGAAAAAAACAGGTGGAATGAGGATCGAGGCGAACACTCTCAACGTGAGCGAGGAATGTGACCAATGACCTGAAAATGTCCGTGAGTTTGATGAGGTGATACTCGAGTGCAGCTTTGACTGCTCATCTTGGGATTTAACTAAGGAGGGAAACGGTGTATTTCGGAACCGAAACGATTGTCTTTGAGGAAGAATTACTAAGTTCTTTCGAGTATTGTATTTATTGAATGAGGGCATGTGTAGTTGCTAAGAAACCATTTTTAATTTGAGGAACGATGTGGGTAAAAAAATCTCCCATAGAACTTCCAAATGTTTTAGCTCTTCGAAATCACCCAAAATACATACGCAACGGCGTATCGGCATGTCAGGAACCCATAGTAATAAGGAGATAACCCTTTCTCCCATAAGGAATTCTTTTTTTGTATTTTAGGAGTTCATTGTTACTATCCTCATCATTGAAATTGGTAGATGATGTTATTATTGCACCTCTAACTACTTCGAAAAAAAAAAACACTTGCATTGCTTTTTTCTTTCCCTTCAGATTTCGAACTTCGCTGTACATCTCTATATCTCCATAGTTTGATTTTCCTGGATGCTTTAGATTACGGTAGATTTCTGACTTTAACGGAGAAAGGGCATGATTCAGAAGCAATCGTGGGTGGGAAGGTGGGTGGGTAGAAGCGTATCATACAGAGACGTTGGACGGTACTTTCCAAATTTACCTCGCGAGAATAGGAAAAACAAATAAAAGAATGGTTGCGAAAGTCAGATGACGAATAAGAGGCCGAAAGGATGGGGACCTCTTAGTCTTGATCATTTAATTGCGTTCTCGTGTTTATCGTTTCAGAAATCCCGCTGTAATTCCCGTTTAACAAGGATATCCAGCCGCATATAGCAGAAGTGATCGGTCAACCTCATCCTATGCATCTTTTTTGTTGCATTCGTAGCATAACGAACTATTGTCCAGAATTCCAGTTTGAGGTGTCCTATTATGCAAAGACTTGCTCTCATCATGTGATATTCCTCCAATGACTCACACTTCAAATGTTGGATCCCTCAAAAGAAGTTGAGGATAAATGTGCTTGCTTTTTTTACAGTGGGATCGAAGAACACTTTAGTATGTACACCCGGTTGAGTAGTAATTCATAGAATGGAAACAATGGCTTCATGTAGTTATCATTTCTGTACAATATGTTGCTTTCAGTGGCGGAGCAAAATGCATTCGCAATTGTAAATGAACTGATGGTGGGGGTTATCATGAAGATCCTTGTACCACCATCCAGAATCGAAGAACAGAGAATCTTCTTGGGAAACGTGTGAGATTCGCCCATTTGCTCTCATGGCCTTCTTCGTCAACCCAGCTGCAAAGTCCGATAACAACTTCTTACTAGATCGTCTTTGATGTATTTGATTCTTTCTGATTTCTGTTGAAAGAAGTATGGATTACAATGATTTGGTGAGTATTCCACATTCCGTAACGGTGACGTGGTTAGATCTGGATCGCTACACATTCTATTCTATTTGAATTCAAGAACCGGCTTCTGTCTGTTGTAGCGCCAACAATGCAGCTTTCCGGCGGGGCGATTCGTCAAGGGTTTCCGAATGTGTTGGTGAAAGCTGCCGAGGGCTGGTTACTACACATCCATATTATAGCGAACATTTCTCACGCTTAATAACAATAGATTGCGCCTACACTCTGAGAATGCATACCTTCACTAAGATACGCGAGGGACGAACACAAACCATACGGGATTTGTAACGCTGCGGCGAGAAATGGTGTTGACCGAACATCCAACATTTCACGGAGTTTGGAACACTGAAAGTGGACCCCTTGAGATTCCACTTTGAGTCCATTTTGAGATAGTGCTCCGCGGGGAGAGCTCAGTGCTGGGACTCATTAAAGGCAGCATACCACGAATCTGAGGTGGTGCGGATTTCAGCTGGAGTATTCGTAAACGGGATCGTAGATTAAGGAGAGGGGGTGATTCCGTCCATTTCTTCCTAATTTCCGTAAAAAACGGCCCGGAAGATACGGGTTCGAGCTTTCCAGCGCGCTACGTTCTACAACGAGTTCGATTGGAGCGCGCCAGCCATGTGTACACGCCGCATCTTCGGGCCGTTTTTTACAGCAATTAGCAAGAAATGGATGGCATCACCCCCTCTCCATAATCTACGATCCCGTATACGAATACTCCACCTGAAATCCGTACAACCTCAGATTCGTGGAGTGATGCCTTTAAACTCTGACCTCTCTGAAGCGTAAAAGTTCGACGTTCCTTGAACCTCTCTGGTTAACATTGGTGAACGAGATTGCTCGTTCTACAATCACAACATAGAAGCAAAAATTAATTGTTGAGCTGTTTTATGAAACTGAGTTCATATTCCTATGCAAATTCGTAACCAATTACATATTATGTCATAAACTTTACTAGCTACTAACTAACAACAGCTAACATATCTTCTTCCCCTTTAACACCGTTCTCTCCCATTCACAATGCATTAAGTTTACAAAGGGTAACGCTGGGATCGTTTACTGACTTATAGTCATGAAGCACGGTGTAGTTGCACGAGCGATCGCGCTGGAGCAACGCGGTTTTTCACTGCTCGCAGGACGTCTGCGAGCGGTGTGCTTGGCAACCTGCCAAACTCTGCCAAGTGACTTTACCCGCATCGAAACTGGTGACGGTTTTTTGGTGATATTCATTTTTTTGGTTTTCGTTCTGATTTTTCATTTTTAAGTCTCTTTTTTCGTATTTTCGTCATCTTTGCTGCATTTTTTTTAGCTATAGAGATCTATGTTGTATCTGTATCGTTCTTACGTTAATGCATTGCTTTTGCTCGTGTTTTGCTTTTTTAAATTTGGTTCAAAGTTGTCATTATTTCCACGTTTGTGTTCTTTTCTTGTTTCTTCACCTACTCTCCCTCCGTTACAAACAAAAAAAAGAACTTTAACATGGAGATAAGCACAGGAACAAAACAATACAACAACTTGAGAACAATGCAAATACGATACAGATCCATATAGCAGAAGCAAACACACCAAGCGTACCAAAACTACAAAAAAAGAAACCTGAAAGATGAAAAAATCAGAAAGAAAATCAAAAAGAATGAAAATCACCAAAAAATCGCTGTCAATTTCGATCCTGGTAAAATAATTTGGCAAAATTTAGCAAATTGCCAACCACGCAGCTCGCAGAGGACGTCTGCGAGTGGTCAAAAACCGCGTTGCTCCAGAAGGACCTCTCGTGTAACTACACCGTGCTTCAGATCCTTTTGAATCCACTATATCTGCTGTGGATTGTTGCCCGTAACACTTAGGATTGGCGAAGAGCCTAAGTTGCTGTTCGCAATCCTTCTTCCTTGCACCATATCCAAAAGAGGATTGAAAATTTTCTTTGTTAGAAAGAGTTTTGCCTTTTGCCAGGATGAATCACATGCAGTTCCCTTTTTTAGACTTTGGAGAAGGCGACGTCGTCGAAGTTTTAATGTGGAATCAAGACTTTACAGCGACTTGAACGACTTGAGCGAACCATAAGTAAGATAAATCAGTATTTATTTCATTTTTCGTCACCCATGTTATAAATGTTGTATATTCCATTGTTGACCATAAATGCTTGGCGCTCTATTCATTAATATATTTGCCTTAAGTTAGGCTGATAACCCATCGATCCGCTCATTCCTGAGATCAAATATGAATGAACCAAAGCATTGCTGACCTCAGCCCACTATCTGACCTGTGAAAAACGTAAAATAAGTGTTCACCTCATCTTGTTTTGTTAGCGGAACTCATTGGTAGGGTTTATATATCTCTCGTGTTTGCCGTGCACCTACACATATCTGTCAGGTATGTGGATGTTTCATTATAAGTACCAATTTTTTATATTAAAATTTGTGCACATGGATACATACTTGTCTGGATGTATGATATAGGTATAAACGTTTTATTGTGGTGAAATTTCTAAGCCGAGGAAATCTCTCCACTATTACTCTATGAAACTAGAGGAAAATAACTTTTACGACTGCACCACTTCATCTTTTATGTAATAACAACGTGAAGTCGGTTTCGTGAGGTTGGCGCCGTAACACACCCGCCGATCCAACTGTTGCGGGATGAGGGAAAATTCATTTTCCTCCAGTTCTTTGAAAACGGAAAGATGACTTTAAATTTGTTGACAGCACACTCTGACCAGATTTTATTCCACCGTTTTCATCATCATAGTGTCCCTCAACAAATATCCATTGGCTTTTTCTATATCTTTTTTTGCATTTTTTAATGTCTTCTTCAAGTCTTTTTTTCTCTTTTTTTTTTCTTAAATTCGCAATGACTCGTCCGATGTTCTTCAAACTTCGAAAATACAAATCTCACAAGCACCTTCAGTGGGCCTTATCACCTCGATTAATTGCAAAATAAAATTGAAAGTGTCAAAATGTGTCGTTTAGTCAACTTCACATTTCATTTTTATTGACGAACCGGAGTCAATAAAGTAAAAAAAAATAAGGACAGGACTGTTTCTATCGAACGACACAACATGCACTAGGAATGCACTTTATCTCTTTGTGTATCCTTCACTTAAAAAAAAACATGTGACTTATTCATCAGTACATGCTCCTATCTGTGTAACCTTCGATTTTAAACCTCAGAGTACCGCCAGAAATCAGAACTTAATTATTGAAGTCCATTCTGAGTCTTCTCCGCCATGAAAGTAAAGCAGAATAAGTAAGCTTTTGAATATTTCTCTTCCCATAAGTTTGTTAATCAAGAGACTATTGCCTTCAATTTTTAACATAAGAATATTTTAAGTGATATCCCTTCGATGTCACGATATAAAATTGATGTGCTCTACACAGATGAAGAAGTAGATATGAGAGGTTGGAAGTGGCTCGTTTTTCAATGATTACTCCAAACAAATCCGATGAATTTTTCATGGCTTCCTGAATGGAATCCGCCGGATCCCATCGACGAGGACTCCTATATAGCTTTTCTTATCTCTTTCGGACTACTTCTGTTTTCTTTGGGTATCCCAATGGTTATAGCCACGGTCTTTAGCGGGTGAGTCTCAAGTTTGTGGATTTTACGAATCCTTTTATTTATTTGAACACAAACGTTTTCAAATTCACCAGTTACAAACGTGCTCACAAGCCGTCAAGTGAAGAAAAACCAATAACCGAGGACTTATCTCAGTTTGATCACATCTTCGACAATGATGGGATTTATAGAGAATCGCGATTCGATGGAATGTTGGTAATGATACAGGATTTTATTGATAATTACTTACATGTAGCTGATGCCGAATTGATAAACTGGATAAACTAAATTTATTGAGAGGACAACGAGAAGAGGGAGCATCTAGCAGAGAATAGCGCTTCGCGAGATACACGTCGCTCATTCTCCTAAAGGCAGCACACCACAAATCTGACATGGAGGGAAAATCTAGAGTTAGAGTTGGAGAATCCCAGAATGGTTCCCACGCCGTATCTTACGATGAACCACCTCCGATCCCGCAATCTAAAATCCCACCTCTTTTTTCCCACGGATTCCTTCACCACGTCAGTTTCGTGGTATACTGGCTTTAAACACTTTTGGCACTGACTATACATAGTAATTAAGCCTCGGATGTAGCTCGCCTTCAGTATGTTTAGGTCTAAAATTTCTGTGAAGTGGTCAAAAGTAGTCCGGCTCACTTTCTCTTATCCATTTTCGTGAATATTTCTTTGACTGCTCACTTTCGTACACTTTAATTCATTCTCATTTTCGTCATTTTGTCACTCCGCTTTACGCTGTTCTCACTTTTTTCGTGCAATTCCTCTGAAGAAACTTGATTCGATAACTATTAGCATATATTGATATAAGCATGAAGTCTGGAGTGTTTTGTAGTTTTTTTTTATGTGGTGGTTAGTTACTTTAAATTGTCTGCTCCGTTTTCCTATGTTTTCTTCTAGAACGAAGATGCTGCCGATGACGTAGAAATTCCAAGTCAATCAAGGAGGTCGCAGTCTCAGCGTGACATTCAACTAGAAAAAAAGAGCGTAGGTAAGTGAGTTTTAGCGGGCAGCAAAATTTTAGTCCAGGATTTGTTATTTGTTTGGATATCAGGGTAGACGTTTGAAGCCATTTCCTAACTGTTCTCGTGGTTACCATAGATCACTGCTGAAATATCCTAATATTCTAAACTGTTCAGCGCCTCCTGCTCAGAAGAAACATGTTGGCACACAGACAGAGCCACTTTTTGCCTACGGTGGAGAAGTGAGTGAGTCTTCATCGTAAAATGTAATGAGAGGTGGATCTAATGGGCGACTCCAGAGTGGAAACTTGAAGTAGAAGCTTGAAAAAAAGAAGTGTGCAGCTACAAAAAACCCTTGGGAAGAGTGCCAATACACTAATGAACATAATATACTCACAGTTGCCTGGAACTCATTAAAAACTGCACAGTTTCGAACATAATCGCTTAAGTAAGGTTGCACCATGAATCAGTCACCATGATGATACTGTACATAGTTTCTCATAGTTAGATGCTCCTTGAAACTCAGACAGAGACATAGACAGTAACTCCTTCATTCTCTTGTCTTAGTGACTGCTATTGTCCTTTATTTTTCAATGTCAGTAAAGTAAATAGCGCAGCGATAAGAGGTTTTTGCACTGTCTGCACGTTCAATTTACAGAACTTACATTTACAGATTTTACAATTCTGAGTTAAAGTGGAGCACGAAGAGATAGATGATAGATCAGGTCGAACCCTTCATCCCTCATCGCTTTATCCATTTGTATTAATCCCAACAGACACTGAAATCCTGACGTTCGGCACTATTTTGCACCGTTATACTACCACGCGCTCGCCGCAACTCTACTCTTTACGACGTAAATTCGGCACAAGGTTCGATGTGGCCATTCTGCAAGCTGCAAACTGCTGCGCGTTCTACCAGTTCAACGGCATGTATAACTAGAGTAAAAGAATTATTCTCAGAGATTAGCTTTTCAAGAAAAGCGCGTACCGGTGTTTGAGCTGTACGATGTTCAAAGAACAATGGAACTTCAAGATGAGTTCGAACAGCCACGGTCTGTGACACATTCTGACAACAATTATCTATCCAGAATTTCCATCTAGTTGTGTTATTGCGCTTTCTTTTTCAGGAGGGATGAATTTCTTATGAAAGGAAAGAGAGACCACAAATTGAAAAGGTGGGCACTTTGTAATGGCGCGCGTGAGTGTAAACGCAGTTCCTTCGAACGAGTTAGTTCGCTTCCTTTTCTATCTAATAAATGAAAAATTGAAAAAAAAAACTAGAATATATTCCAACGATTACTCACGTTATCATCATATTGTCAAAAATACCACTGATTTGACGCTTGTTCGACTCGAAATCCGATTTACAGCCAAAGATCGTGTGAACCTCAAACTTGGTTGATTGCATCAGTGCTCTCCACAGATTGTTCTTTATCCTCTCCTCATAAATTTGCATCCCACACCACACCACCTGAATGTGCGGCTGAACTTGCGTAGCGACGTTTGAGTATCCGACGAAGCAGCGGGTGCAGAGAGCGGTAATGAAGAGGCGAGGTAGCCGTGGAAACCTGTCTGTATGATCGACCTTCTTCTTTTGTTATTTGGACGAAAATTAGCGCCTAAAGGTATTAGACGATTCTAATCACAATCATTATTCTCGCCATGTGGACGGTCCACTCCCTTCGTCAACAAATGGGTTTTTTCACCGTGTTCGTCGCAAATCTTCCACTCGGGATTTGTGGAATTTGGAGTGGACTTAAATCTGGGAACCTCGGGACATTTGGGCGTGTTGATTTCGTCTGACAACGTTTCTTGACAACTCTTTTTTTGCTTTTTTTCTCTGACCTACCCTTGTAGTAATCAAATTATAATATAAAGGAGGAGTCTGTTCTTCTGTCCGTTCGAATTTCCAAATACATTCACAGAGTCTGTGCCTCAGATTTGCACATTTGAACGGGAGAAATTTCTTAGGTGTAGCTACAGCCAGTGAAGTAGATACCAGCCACCTCAAATTTATCTTGTAATCTTTTTTGTTGTTTTTTTCTTTTTTTTTTTGAAATTTTGTAACCAGCAGTATAACCATTTGCAAACCAATATTCTTCCAAAATGGCCAACTATTTCCTGTTGCGTGCTTGCAGTCATAAAAAAATTAGGAGTCCAGCAATGTCCAAAAGCTTGCCAGCTTTTTGAGCAACTCCTAATAATTTATTTCTTCTCGGCGAGTTGATTCTTGAATATTCTGTAAGCACCCTTTGACTTTCCACACTAGCAGCTGGTGCTCGACTCGGAACTCAAATTAGTCCTATAAAACTGATTTGATGATGAATTCAAATAAATTTCAGGATGCCTCTGCGAACTCCAAAAACCGCAAGGGTTAGTGTTGACTAATTTCGAGTGCTTTTTCATTTGTTCCCCTTTTCTTTCATTATTTCTTCGTTTGGATTCAGTACCGCATTGTGATGCTTTCCAATAACATTACTTGGTATCACTCTATGGATACTTCTGAGCATTTTTAAGTAGCAGAGAAAATTAGTGTCTCAGACTAGAACACAAGGGCTACATACTACAAGCCATTGTACAAGTTTACCGTCCTTTCTGAATGGAGAGCATGTGGTTTTCTATGACACTCTCCGTTCTAAAAGTATTTCTGGATACCTGCGAAGAACCGTCTCGTAATTTCTTTTTATTTCAGTGACTTAGCTTGAATAACAAATTGAGAGACTCGGTTGAAATCTTTGAAAAAGTGTTTTCTATTTTTGATTTTTTTTTCGGATTTTTGCGATAACAACTTGGAAGGAGATGAGATTTCCTTCAAGAACTGTTTGATAATGATGAAACGAAGCTAACAACTAGTAGCTGGTGAAAACTTTCGATATTCTCGTAAACAACTTTTCCATTTTAGACTTGCACTCCTCGTAATCGCCGGAGAACGGAACGCAAGTATGAATTTTCTAACTCCTTCGTTGGGAAACAGCTTCCAGTTTTTTTTTTTCAAAAAATATTTCCTTCTTCATTTACAGACATCAGAATGTTGCTGGCATCAAAGGCAACAAAGATGAGGGTAAACGAATGTCCGGGTAAGTCTATAACACTGGAAATTGATTTTAGTATTGTGTACAGAAAGGAAAATAATTTTTCTTCATATGAAAATCCATAAATTAGAAAAATTTTGAGATTTTCTAAATTTTAAATCCATCTGTAAGACCTGTTGTAAGGGGTCTCACACTAATTAAATTCGTCATACAGAAATGTATTTTCATTGTTCAGTAGCTACCTCGATATTATTTCGTGGAGTTCGAAAATTTTTATTTTATACTAGGAATAAAAGGGATTGATTGAGTAATACAAGACCAGATAAGTACAAGAATCTGTGAAGGTGAATATGTTAAAAGCACTAAGTAAACAGATCAACCTGTAGAGTGCCGAGATCTAAAACTCGCGGGTCATTGATTCGTCCCGTATCCCGAGCTATAAAACACTTTCGTCAGGATAGAGTGCCACTGTTTTCTAGCTCTCCTGTTCTCATACCCCACAGCATTGTAATCGTCAAGAATAAAAGTAACTAGTCCAGTTTCAATAGAATTTTCTGTCAAACTAGTCCTCAGAAAAGGTTAGCGGCGAAGGATATGCGTATGACATGCGTACGACATGTCGGATGTCTCAGATACCTCCTATGTTTGTTCCTCGAAAGATCGTGTCACCTTACTTCCTTGTTTCTCGAGTTACTCAGTAGACAATAAGACCTCCATTCGTTTGGATAACGCGCAAGAGTTTCCCAGTGGCTTTTCTGTCGTTTTTCTGTTGTTTTTCGTCTGCGGATTTAATATCTCCTTGTACCCAATCGTCCACGGCTTCGGCCTGACGGTTGTAGTTGAAACGTATGAGGCTTTTGATCCACCTATTTTTACTTTCCTTGGCAAAAGCGGAAGAGTCTTTAACATTTTATCGCTGATGTAGGATTGAACCTTTGGTCTCCCCTCTAATCCTCGATCACCCAGAGAATTGTAGAATTAACTTGGACTCTGTTACCTACATGAAGAGGGATACTCTCACCTTCTTTCGTAAAAATAATGAAATTCACTTCATAAGGTTTCACTTCTTTTCACTGTAGTGTAAAGAGTTTTCTTGTTGGGTGAATTGATGCCTTGTTCGTTGATATATGGGAACATTTCGCGTTTCCGCGGCGACGTTAACAAACCACAGCTGCCGAAAGCGAACCAAACACAAATATTTCATAAAATCAGAATATGAGGTCCATTCTCCGCTTCATCACCGGAATTGATCGAACGAATCCTTGTTATTTAAAACGAATACAGTAACTAAGGGAAGAGTGGTCTTGAATAATCAGAGTATATTCCATTTCAGAGCCATGACTCCAGTAGAAGATCAAACAGTCTATACAGAAAATGATGACAGGAACAAGAATAACGTAAAGTCATCACAAAGAACGTCTAACTTCTCAAATTTCCACAAATCTTTTATTTCCAGGCTCCATAAGTTGGAATCCAGTCGTTTTCTAAGAAAAAACAATTTGAGCAAAGTAATTTTCAAACATACAACAAGTATCTTCGTAATGATTATCCGATATGATAAACATTTATATTATTTGTGTTCTTTTCTTAAAATTGCTATACATTTCACTGGAATGAAATCTCCTCCAATAGTAGTCGGTGAAGAACAAGAACCGCCGCCTCCAACGAGTAATAAACGAGAACTTTTTGTTTAAAAAAAATATTACGTCAAATCTAAACAATGAACGATTCGTGATAGTAATAATAAACGTGCAGAATTAATATATGTAATATATGTAAAGGATCGGGAAGAACCCGTGTACGGGATTAGGAAATCCCCCTATCTGCTCCACTGACAATCTATCCAATCTTTCCGGAAAATCGCTGTTTGTCAGTGGAGCAAAGTATGTGACCTACTCGTAATCAAATGTGCCGAGAAAAGAGCGGCATTGGCATTCATTGTCACATTTACTGAAAGTCATGTAGGAATCCTCCAGGTTTGTTATCTCCGGTAAGTCTATAAAGTGAAGGATGACCTTTGCAGCATCTAATTCCAGTTATTTCAGTTAATCCAAGACATCTAGGAGAAATGCTTAGCATGCTAATCGTTATGCGCACTAATCTCGTACTGTAAATAGCGCTTGTGTCAAATCCATTTGTATTCGTACGAAATCCTGAAGTGAAAAATAGGCAGCAGTCAATGCAATGCAGAGCACTTGTCCTCCTTTTCGTCGAACCAACACATCGAATTAAAGGTGGTTTCTAATCCAATCATCCAAGGAAGAAATAGAGCTGCCGGCAAAGCTTGAAGAAGTGCTTCTCCTGCGGTTCTACCGAGTAACCTCGCACTGTAGCTACACCCTCACAATCGTGTCTGCAAACCCTGGATTTAGAGGCCCACAGAGTTCAACCAGCTTAGCACTTCCAACTGTTAAAGATCGACCATCGAGCATCGACACGGCAGCAATCCCAGGAGGACGAGTTTGCAACTTCCCGCGGATACCGTGACAAAAGACAATGGGACAGGAAAATGCGAACAGAGCGAGCTTTCTCCGCGTAGAATTGCAGAATTGGTTTTCCTCTCGTGACGTCTGCAGATATCAGCTTGGTGTTGATCCTCCGCGTTGAGTCGGGTTTTGTATGATTGTTTTTGTAAGCGCTGCTCTTTGACTTGGGCAGGGATTCTAAAGGCTTCAACACAAGATTCGCTCGGCTGAGCATTCCTAAGGAAGTGTAATGTGTATCGGGTAGCAGATTTTCTTGGAAGTTTCTTTGGATTCAGTATGCTTATTGGTAGCTAGACTCTTGAGCATTGAATTTTACTCTTTGTGGTTCTTGCGTCTAAATGTTGTGTTTTCGGGTTCATTGCCGTCATGTCGAAGTTCTTAAATATATGGCCGAATTTGTGAATCTCAGTAGAACATCATCATATTCATGATCTCAAAACTGACTTTGACAAGTTTTGTATCAATAGTGTCAGTACTTTTAAAGGATTGATCAGATGATGGAATCGATAAGGTGTCGAGAGGTACTGCAGTTCATTCCATCTTGTATTTTCTTGCGTTTCTTTCAGGAAAGTTGAGGTAGACAATGAAGACTCGCCCGAAAAAAAGTGTTTCTTCACGTGCTAGGCGGACCTCAAAACGTCCTCGGCTAGAATCATATTCATTTGTTATCAATCCCATTTACAAGGATACCCACTTTGTGGAAGGCTTCCGCAGTGATCTCAAAGGTATGTCTAGCACAATCAGTTCGTTTTGTTTCACTCTTAAAAGGGTTGCATATATTTGAGTCCTCTAAGATATACCTTATTCGTTTGATTTCGAAGACATCAGTAGAGCATATGCGGTGACGCTCTTCTCATAGATTTGTCGATTTAGTATGATTTTTGTTTGTTTTGAAAATGCGTGTCATAGTTGTGCCTTGGTTAGGAACCATTTTTCCCTCGAAATCCTGAACAAAAGATGTTTTCCTCATTTGGTTTGTGGGTTTGCTCATCTGAGTTGTGCACTGAATTCCAGAAAAACTACCATTTCCTCATTGGCAGCTGCGTAACTTCCTCGAAGTTGACAGTTCCGCGATCGAGCATGTTGAGCAGGAACTCATAGAGTATCCGGCTTGGCACCGCAAAGAGAATGACCTGTACTCTCTATTACAAACACCCGATCTGCAGACTCTTGATGGATCCAAGTACCCAGGAATAAATAGCTTCCGGTCTGTAATCTGGTCTTAGAACTCATCGTTATTTTTTTAGAAGTCTGCAAAATTGCGAAGTACAGTCGACATAAAACCTCCTGTAACACGACAAGGCGACCTTTTCGAACGCGTGAACTTACCAGGAGAATTCTGTGAGGTCAATGTCTGATCCAGAAATGAAACCACAACTGTTTCAAAGATTATGTCAAGGATACATGCTGAACGTGGAAGTCAGCTTCTCAAGTGGGCTTTGAGTAGGGGTTGTTTCAAGTTTTCAACTGAAAACATTTCTAGCAGAAGTGACGGCCTACTGAGCAGTGTGCTGAGGTGATCTTCGGATGCCTATTGATGAGGTCCCTCAGGTAGCTCTCACACACATCACATCACACACACACACCACTCACACGTATCTCTTTTCTTTTTGTTCCTTGTAGTGTTCTCCGTCTAATAATGCATGAAAAGGCGTATGTATTTTTTAAACAAAGCCTTTTTTTATTAGTTTTATTGTTTTGCTTGCTTGGAACGGGGGGAGGGAGGGGCACTCAACCATGCTCTCATTTCTGGACGCTTTATTTCACATTTTCTCTTAGTAACTTCAGCTTACATGTCAGAGATCCTAACAGACCAATGCTTACGCCTTATTCGATTGTAGTTATTTACCTTCAGAAACAAGAGCGCGACTGAGTGTACCCCCACAACTTCACTTTACCCCATTTGCTTTCGTTGAAATCTCAAGATCCATTCAAAAGAAGGGTGACTATTTACGGTTACAGAAGAAGTGGGACGAAAATCCCTCCAGACAGTCTGACTGAGGTCTTTGAGGAGATGCTTTGGAATCAGGAGAAATTACTCTGCTAGTAAAAATGGGTTCTCTTAAAAAATGGTGCAGTTAAACCAGGAAGAGGTGGGAAGTAAATCTTTACAAACAGAGATTCTTTTGGAGGTTCCATAGGAGCGGAACAAGCGAGAGAATTGATGAATTATATCCTTGCTAAGACTATCTAATTTAATTCATACACTGTTATACAGAAAAGAACAATAGAAAACTTAAAAAAAAAACAAAAAGGATGGATATTCGGGGAGTCTTCTGCACACTGTGGAGAGTGCTAAGCGCCCTCACCGAGGGCTAGTCGCGTCGTCGTGTTACAAAACGTTTTTTTGCCGACTACAAGTCTGTAAGTGTGATCCTGTTGTGTTTTGTCATAGAAATATGGTTCCAGGAAATTCCTTTGTAATGAAATGCGCGAGTGGTTAGCGAATACCAGTGGGATAGATCTTCTACCGGAGGTTGACTCCACAGGTAGTTGTTATGCGACCACTGATTGCCTACTTCCTCATTCCGATCAAGTACGTATTTATTAATTATTTTGAAAACTTCATGTTTCTCTCTCCATCCAATTGCCTAGGTTGAAAATCGTCATTTTGCCTTCGTATATTATTTCACAGAAGAGCCCTGGGAGGAGTCATTTGGAGGACAGACCAACATCTACAACACAAACGGTATTGTTCCCTGTAGCCCTCTTACACTGTGCCCCAACTTACATTCAACATGGAATTCTTCCAGAAAATTGTGAACCCACGGAGGTCTTCACTTCTTTCACTCCACAGAGGAACTCTCTGCTTCTTTTTGAGGTTTCTGAGAGGTACGAGGCTTGTTATAATATTATTATTGTTACACTGTATCATGTGTAGGTGCTTAGATCTTGGCATTCTGTTGCTGAAGTTATTGGAGAGGAAAACTCTCCGCGTCTTTCCATAAATGGCTGGTTCCACACTAATCGCCCAATTGAGCCACGTATTCGCCCACCACTGACTCGCTCGCTGATTTCACCCTACGGTGTAATTTTTTCTCTTATACACTTAGTTGTGCGGGCAGTTTATTTATTTAAAAATCACTCACTTTACCTCAAGAAACATTCTATCTTTTGACTACTCATTTTTTCAGGATTCAGTTCTATCTTCATTCTTCAGTGATCAAGTTCTCAATGGGAATTCTGAAAAAAGCATGAGGGAGATCTTCAAGAAATCGAGTGAACTCCAGATCAGAAGCGCTTTTCAGGTGAGGTTGAGTAACTTATCTCATGATTTTCAATCATGTCAAGTTAAAACTAACTCTTAAACATAACGAAAGAGGCAAGTAACACTCTTCAGTCGATAAATTTCCCGTAAGGACTCAGGCGCTTTTTTACTTCTGTGGTACGTCACGCGCTTGGGTTACGAATGCTAAGTTACCATGGGCCCTAACAATCAAAGTCTATTTTCACATGATAATTTACTTGTAAACATGGACATCAGTCAAAAGAAGAGAAAATCAAAAGGTTAAAGGAAGAAGAAAAGAAATCTCCATGCAAAATGTTTCTTATTCTTACTAGTTGCTTGATGATTTTATACTGACTACAACGCTTTCAGAATGTTTTCTATGATGATTTTCTGCTAGCGATGGATTCTGGGAATTTTGTGGGAAGGGGTCCTGTAAATAAAAGGTTTGCCGTGCTTATGAAAAGGAATCCGCACGCTAACACGCAGCGCTCCTGAGTTCCAGGTGGATGAACGAATATGATATCGAAACTGCTAGCTCTGATGGATGCGCTATTGAATTTATAAAAGCGCTGCGCTCCAACACAATGATGAACTTCATCAAAAGTGTAACTGGATCTGAGTACGAAGGTGCGAACAAAAAAGCCAGAAGAGTTTCCGTGGCGTAGTGGCCTCCCCACGAATTGGTGACTATCGATCGTGTTTCTTCCCATCGGCGCCCCGGCGCATCGATCGATACTCACCAAATGCGTACAAACAGCAAAGAGAACCGTCTGGGTCATAACGAACTCTGCTGGCAAACTAAGTTATCGAGAATGTTCTACTTCATATCATGAACACATTCTAGAACCGCATACTACTCTGAGGATCTTCCGCCTTACCCACGGATGCTACACTGTTCTTGGAGACGAGGACGCCGACCAATACACAAAAAATGGGCCATCGATCGACTTTTGGGTGCTTAGCCTAGCTATTGATTTCTATTTTATTCATGTATTATTGCATAAAATGGGTATTTTCTAGTTCTATTTCGGGAGATCAAACTGGAACGAAGACGCTGGAGGAGAAATTGTCTACATCAAGAAAGATGTGGAAGAACCGGTACCTTTGGTCCTAGAAAGTAACTTCTCGACTTCGGTGGGGTAGAATCATGAAATCAGAATCATTTGAAAACATATGGTCTTTTTTTTACGAAGCGTAGATGCACTCGGCTGATTTTGTTTATTTGAAAGAAATAACTGGTAGCTTATTTGAAAGAAGTCAGTTAAGGACTTCTCTTAAGTGAATGTGCCTGCTTAGCGATGAACACTTATTGCGAAATTAAGAACTATCTAACCTCATTTTTTTGGTTTCTAATGCAAGCGCTTCGATCCGACATAGAATCATCTCACCTCGTTTTCCTACTTTCTGCTTCATCAAGCAGAAATACAGACGAACAGTGCTCTTTATTACATATCCTGAAGGCGAATTTTGTGAAAGAGCGTTTTACAGATTCTTCGTTGTCCTCCAACTGTCGGAGCAATGGCAATAGTTCGCCGTGACGAAGATGTATTCCCTTTTCTTAAGTATGTTAACCATTTCGCTGGGTCTAACCCTATCTACGTTGTCGCATTGTCTGTTTACGGATTGGTGACACATACTGTTGAAAGCGCACAGGTCTCTGAAAGTCCGAAAGAAGATCATGAAAGGTCATAATTCATTAGTTTAGGTTCTAACCACAATTCTGCTTAGGGCAATTGTGTTTGTTTTCATGTTATTTGTTCTTGTTACAAATTTATTCTTGTTTTTGTTATTCTTGGTTCAAAAAGACTTGAAGTAAGGTATTGTTGCGTAAGCAAGTGCGTTCGTAGCGGCGCGGTGGATCTAGAGAGTCCCATCGAAAAGGGACTCTCTTCAGCGATCTAACGCATCTAACGATGGTACCAACCTATCGTGACCCCTTGCTATTTGTTGTTTCGGAAGCGCCCGCTTACGCAACAACACCAGGCTTCAGGTCGTTTTCTCCCAGCTATATCTAGCTGATTATGTCCGAATTTAGTCATAGTTTGTCCATGTTGCTTCTGAAATTTTATATGTGTATGCTTGTTGTTCCACTGTTTCACAGTTGTTGAAAATATAATACCTTCTTGTTTCACTTGTTCTTTTGTAATTCGAATGAAGTCTATTTTGGCCAGTGATTTCGTTACACAATGACTTTTATTCGTACAAATGGCTGTTGAAGGGCAAAATTTTTAGCTGCTATCGAGTGGTACATTCACCTTAAAACACATAGATGCACTTTTCACAGTTGTTCTTGCTAATTGAAGTTCTAAAGTGCACAGTTCACTAACGTCAACCTCGCAATTGTATACTGCTAGCAAACACAGTTGTGTTTTGAACCAAGTGGACATTGAAAACAGTCATGATTTTATGAAAGTGATGTGTTTTTTCAAGATCTATGATGGTTATCGTGACGTTGTTGACCGCAGCTCTGTCGGTTTGGTTCATTCTAGAAAGTAAATGTGTAAAACACGTTTCTACTCGCTACTGTGATGAATCCTACCAACCAAAAGCAATCGCAAACTGCGGATACGCAAGGATCACTAGCTACGGTTAGTTCGTATACAGTCTTTTATCTCTCATCGAACTAGAAAGCAGTCAAGAAAAATAGTTCCCATTCGTTGCAATATCGTAGGAAAAAAAATAGAAACAATGTTGTACAGCAAGTGATCGTGATATGTGTAATAGACGAAAACATGTTGTATTGGAGCGACTTATCGTGTCCATGGCGAAAGAGTGCACCAGGTCTTCGGACCTCATTCCGTCTTCTTTTTCATATCTTCTCTTGTTTTTGAAATAGTCCATGAATGGGACTGCGATGTCTCAGCGAAGAACTTTTCCATTAGCTCTATAGCTTGTTTTACTTTTGTGTTGTTTTTAATTTTTTAAAGTGTCGTTCTAGGAACTGAATTCCTCACCATTTCTTCGCGTAACTGTGCATGATTTACGTTTTTCATAGCCGCAGTGAAATCCTAACATCTGCTCTAGAACAACGCTTGCATAATTACACGAAAAGTGGAGCAGAAACCCATTCCTCACAAACTGAAGTTATTGAAGAGATGTTCTATTACCAGAAGAAGCTATTAAAATAGCTAAGAAGGGTTTTCTTAGCATAACGTTTAGTCGTGATAAGATGTTAGTCGTGCACAATTACACAGAAACGGACAGAAATTAAAATGCCATAAGCTAAAATCCATGGAGTATTTCTTGAAGAAAAAAGAAGAGACAACGTACAAAAAAATACAAGACGAAAAAAGCTTCGAGGAGCTTCAAATGCTCTGAGAGAGCGTTTGAATCGACGTGGGATCGTCCTGGACTGTAGCAATGAACGGTGGTAGTGAAGGTCCTTACTCGATCCTAACCGCTGCGACAGCACCGCTTCAGACGAAACCGAGACGCGCGAGCGCGCGGTTCTGAACTCTGCAGTTTTGGTGATTATTGACTATTCACAACAGCGCGCTCAATAACCACCAAAACCGCAGAACCGCCAACCACCCGCGCGGCTCTGAACTCTGCCGGCAGCCTTGCGCAGCTGCACAGTGCTTCATGTCGTTTTGATTCCACTATACATGAAGCCTGGTGCAGTTGCGCTCGAAGCAGCGCGGTGGAGTTGGTGGTTGCGATTGAGGTGGAACTCTTGCCAGTTCCACTCTTTGGTACAGGCCTTAGAGGATTTTTGCTCCGACTATGCAATATGCTTTATCCATACGTTGTGTGAACACATTGTGCGTTCTAAAATTAGTAATAGGCTGTGGAAAGTTGTCGGGCGCTATACAATTTAGCATTGCTGTACGCTGAGTATTATAGTCGTATTTTGCCAATCTTAGGTATGCAGATTTTCGTAATAGGACTTGTAGTACTCATCTACATCAGTGAATAGGACAAAGTTTATGAAGAACTGAGGCAGTCTAACAATATTTCGAATACATTTGAGAAGAATAATATTAACGTTGTAGGGCGAGAAAGAAGCTACAGTGGAAGTAGTCCCAGCTGATGCAAATGTGTTTGCTGCACCACAGCGGGAGCGGAATTTCATTGTGAGACCAGGGTTAGTATTATCATTATCAGAAGGAAAAAATGCATAAATTTATCACAAATTAGCATCACTCCTACTGGGGGATATTTAAAATATATAACGGTAGTACAAGACCGGTTTTAACGTCCCACTGCTTATGTGAATTTCGTAGCATTTCCTAGCAGTTGTGTAAAGAAAGTTGCATCTACTATCGCCATTGTATGGGAGTATATTATTCTTATTATTAGGATTTCTCGTTTTTCCCATCTGATCCTTAAGGTAATAGACATTTTCAGATTCGTTTATTACTTAGTAACCATGTCGTTCTGCGAAGGATTGAAATTCGGATTGTACCTTAAACACTATCAAAATCAAGTTATTGTCAGCAACGTGGAAGAAGGTCTCCCTTGCTTGCAACCCATGAATTTTGAGTTGAGCATTTTTCTCCTTGGAGCCATACGATTTTGTTTTTTTTTTCAGATTCTCTAACCTCAAAGACACTGAAAGTAATGGATCGCATTATTGACGTTAATTCCACACCAGTGTCGGACAAGGACGTTTGTATGACCTTAATAACAAGCGCACTAACAGTGAGTACACCATGGTTCTTCTTATCTTTACCTGTAATACCAATATCCTTTTGAATTAAATAAAATACTCGCATATTTCCTCTCTCATTTTCACGAAGCACACAATCCTTGGTTCCTTCCACTTTTCCACACTACTTCGATAAGAATTTCCGCATCTTCGCATTGACAAAGCACCAAGGAGAGGAATGGCTTAAAGAAACATGATATTCACAATACCTCTGATTCACGTACTTACGGGCTCCCGAGACTTCAGAAGATTTTCAAACCGTTAGCTGATAGGTGCACTATCAGTAGCTTATCGTAGAATCATTTTAGCAGGCTGGAGTTGTGGATATGATTATTGAACGACCAGTCGATGCTGTGGCGATCGAGATCATGGAGGCAAGCCAATTTACTACTTTTATTTGCTCGAATTATTTTGAAGAGAGATGAGAGCAGTTACTTATCATCATCTGGATAAGAACAAGTACACATTGACAGCCACAAGATGTCGAAAAATGAAAAGAAAAGCACAATCATGTGAGGACCAATAATATTCTGCTCGGGAGCAGAATATTATTGGTCCTCACACAGTCCGCAACGAATGTGATCAATCGGATGAGCACGATGGGATTCTGATGAAGTTCAAAGGAAAAGGAGTGTGTCAAACAGGCGCATGTTGCGGCCGACGCGTTGCGCTCACCGGTTGAACACTTTCGGGATAAACTATGTAGTCCGCAAGAGCATGTGATAAAAACGTCACTCTAGAGTTGTGAGCAAAACAGCGCTAGGTGCTCTCATTTCTTTCTCTTATTTAAGGATGGTGGTGCAGGTTCGGGTAATTTTCTTCATTCGACTGGTGTTACCGATGTGCATGACGTTATATTCCGGATTATTTTATTTTAATTTCAGAAAGCGCTCTCGGATTCTTTGCAACAGACACCTTCAGTGCTTATGGCTTCTGATGTGAAATCAATTGTTTTACGATACAATGAAAGGCGGAAAAGTGGTTACTACGAAAAGAAACGGGTATTAATTGGATTTATGAATATCTTGATCCTTTTTTTTTGCATGGGATCTCTCGGAAACATTTCTCAAAACACTATCAGGTTGCAAAACTCCAAGAATCATGAGCAAACATTTAATTTTCCGCGAATACTTGGTTTTTCTTCAGTACTCCACAGTCCTCCTACAAACCACCTCGTACTAATGCATTCACCGCACAATCGGATTAGATCAGGAGAATGATTGTAGAGTCCGTTCTATCTAAATGAAAGATGATTTCGCATGCCGTAGATCCGGTCAAGTCAGGGCCGGTATGTGCTGCCGACGTTATTTATAATGTCCTTCAAGGGGGTGGGCCCACAGTAATCCGTCCCTTCAGTGCCAGCAGGTTCATAGAATTTCTTTCTTACTTTTATTAGACATTTTCAGCGTAATATTGCATGGATAAGATAACATAATCTTAGCAAAAACATAGCAGTTTATCTTCTTGTTTGTAGCCTAGACGCCTCTCAGATTTTAGTTTGCAGTCATTGGATTTGTACGCCAAATTCAGACAGGGTGAAAGGATTTTTCCAATCCGAGAGAGGGGGCGGGAGAAGGGCAGCGGGAGGGGTAGGGGAGGAAGAAGAGGAGGAGAAGAAGAAAAGGAGAAGAGTAGTGAGGAGGGGAAGGAGGGATAAAAGGAGTCAATATACAAGTCGATACATTATCTTGGCGAAAAAACAGATTAACGCACACGTCCCACAAATACGGCAGTACGATCCCTAAGGTTCCATTGCGTAGGGTCAACGAAGTGGATTGAAACATTTGAAGAGGAAGAATAAGCTCAGAACCATACTTAAAAGATTAATAACTCAAGTGTTTCTTAGTTTTCAACTAACTACTACATTTAAACTCAATAGGACTTGATAAAAAATGAACATTGTGTGAATATTGTCAGAAGATCATTAATAATTTTACAAGAAGAGTATACTGACAGAGTTTTGAACGAGTTTTGCAGAAGAAGTTTTTTTTTTTGTGTGGAATATCCAATACTCTGTAGGAAACCTTAAGTTTTGTTTTGGAATTTAGATGAGAAGAGTTAAAGAGATAATATTTAATATTACTATGTAATTTTTTCCGACTTTTTCCAGTCTAGTTTTTAAAAGATTCAGAACACCTGGGATGGAAAAGCTTCACATAAAGGCTTCCTCAGACATTTTCTCCAGATATAAAAATGAATTTCTAAAACATGGTGCCAGTTGTCTGGAATGGGAAAATGTGCTGAAATTCTGATTTCTGTTAGAGAAAAAGAATGGAAAAATTTGATCTTGGACAATGCTCTAATAATGAGAATAATTTGGGTCATATTTGATGCAAAGCAATTCACTTTTAGCATTTTGTAGGATGGAAAGAAGACGGGAAGAAAGCCAGTTTTCCTATTTCTGTCCCATAGAAATTCCATACAGAAACTGCCTCCTATGAAGTTCAATAGTCATTTAGAGCAAACCACTACGTTACCGTACACACAACGCAGAAAATAGCAAAAAGCAAAAAAATAGAAAAATCCATAACCCTTCTTAAAATCTACCATCTTTGAATTTTACACGGCCATTTTTTTAAACATCTTCGGAACTCCTGTCGTATCCGGGTACTTTCAGTCTAGCATTCTACGCCAGCCAGGTCCAGTGAACAGAGAATACGGGCATGTGATAATTCCACAAAATGAGCGCAACGAAATGCTTATCGGTGTGGATGACGAAAAGAGGATACAACACTTACGTGTAATACATATTTTCTACTCCTTTTTTCATCCGATGACTTACAATTATATTTATATTACTTACTGTGTATCAGATATAAAAATGCACGTGAGAATAAAAAGACTGGCAAAATCGTTTGTATTATCTGGAGTAGTTTTCTGCTTAGTGAAGTAATATGCGTAGATTTTTTATTTTATTTATTTTGTATTAAAATGGATTGTCAAGTGGACAAAAAAGAACACTTTCACAACATCTTTTGCCTTTTGCATTTAAGGTTGAAGGCAGAAGTTGACAATTTTAGGAACTCCAAGGGAACGGATAGGCTTGGGAGGGTAAGGTTCATTTACGGGTTCATTTACGCTATGTGTATATGAGCGTAATCACGCTCATTTCTTAAGCGTAGTAGTCCAGAAAAAAGACGTGTGAACGACCTTTGTTTCTTCCGTGCTCACTACAATCCAACTTCTTATGTGATAGAACAAATGAAGTTCTGTTGACGCCCTTCATATTTAAAGGCATCACCCCACGAATCTGTGGTGGTGCGGGTTTCAGGTGGGTTATGCCTATACGGGGTCGTAGATTATGGGGGGTAAGGTGATTCCGTCCATTTCTTCCTAATTGCCGTAAAAAAACGGATCAGAACATGCGGCTTCGAGCGTTCTGGGGCGCTATTTTCTAAAACGAGTTCTATCGGCGCGCGCCAGCCTTGTGCACGCGTCTCATCTTCCGGACCGGTTTTTTACGGCAATTAAGAAGAAATGGACGGAATCACCCTCCTCCTTATAATCTACGACCCCGTATAGGCATAATCCATCTGGAACCCCTACAAAGGAAATTCTATTGACAGAAGGAAAGAAATTATTGGAAACGATGGGAGCATCAAAAATGAGCAGCATATTATCAAATACATCGTTGCAGCTTTTTTTTTTTAATTGAATTTTTTTCTTTACTTCGGAGGATCGATGTACGGTCCATCGTTAAGGTCAAAATTCCCATTTTTGAAGCGCTAAAATTAATACTTCCGGGCACTGCTTCATTCCTGTACAAAAGAATCTCTTCTTCAACACCTTTCGACTGGTTATCTCGATTAGATGCAAAAAGCAGGTGTTGAAAATGATCTATTGTGTCCACTTAACACTCCATTCAAGTGATCTAAAAAAAAATTTTGAGTAGAAAAAAGAAAATACCGCTATCGTATAGAGCTAGAGGTTCTTTAACAAATAATAGAGATAATTTGCCAGTTTTCTTCATTTTCATGTGCATTTTTAGATTTAAAAATTCTCTCACGACTATTTCTCAACAAAATACAATCTATCTGCAGAGGGTGCCTTTCAAACAGAGCTCGAGATCACCACGTCGCAAAAGAAAATCGAAGAAGAAATCCTGAATCTATATAGCTTAGTATCACTGAATACATGGAATAATCTCATTAAAGCAACAAACAAAGACAAATGAATATTAAAATAATTCAAAATTCGTCTTTTTTAAATCAAATATTTGCTTCTTCTTGTTGTTATTTGCCTGTTGTTTACTAGGCAAAGGCATACACAACAGCTTTGAGCGGGTTCTTCAAGAAGGTTGCATACTCGCAGCTGATATTCACAGGAAAGGCCAGTTTTAATGTAGTTCAAAAACAGACATAACCAATTTTTCATTTCTGAAAAACAAACTCCGGGTTTCATGCCTCTCAGCTTCTCGGCATTTATGAAGGAAATGAATCATTTTACTGACATAGATCCTCAAAAGAGAAATAATTGTACGAGAAACTACAACTATAGTAGTATAGTATAGTAACATCTGAACTGTTTTTTTTATAGCGGTTCAGTTTTTAACTACTAGAAACTGTGTCTAGTAGTATTGTTGTATATCATTACTCTTTATCTACTAACTCCATAACTAAGATCTGTGGAACTCCGATTCCTCATTTCCTAGAATTGTAGCGATTCTGTCGATGTTCCTACGCCTTTAAGCCAGCCTAGGGAAACGTCAGGGAAGGCGTAGAGTTGGGTCGTAGATTGCGGAAAAGAGGGTGGCTCCAGTCCTCTAGTCGTCGTAAAAACCGGCGTGGAAGACGGCATTCTTTCCTACGAAATCGCTCACAACGCGTCACCATTTTGCAAGATTAATGATATCTCTCCATTAGTCTGTCCACGCCGAAGTGCCAGAGGCGAGAGCGCCCTTTAACGTGCGTCTTAGTAACTAAAGCGAATTCTACGCCGTTTTTTTTTTTCAGGACGATTAACCGCAAGATCATATTTACCTTGTTAAAGGTCTAAAACTAAATAAAATAACGATAGAAACGATAAAAGGCGAAAGGTGCTCCTGGAGTAATGCCAGAAAAGTTGATTCAATACTGAAAGAACATCAGAAAATGGGAAGTGAAACGTGAATGGCAGTGTTGCAGACGCAAAATCATAGCTACCATGTTAGAGGTCCAAAACTCGGTTCGAGCAAATCGGATCCCTGCGACAACAGTGAAGTCGAGGGTACTCGAATTTTCACCGGTTTGCTACAGCGAAACTTCAACATACTTCGTTACTCAGGAATCTCGTCGCAAGGGATTGACCGTGGTGTTTCACCCAAAATAATATCCAAAGGATATCTACTTCGGGACGTCAATATGGGGGTGTAGAGCGGGAGAGAAGCGGAATTTTTAAATGATTATTAGCTGGTTGAGATCGCGAAATGACTGCTGAATTCCAACTTTTTTCGAATTGGTAGAACATAATATGACGAACGTGAATATGATTTTCCATAGCATTTTCATTAACTGAAAAGTGAAAAAAACGCAAAAAAAATTGAACAAAACGTCAACTTTTAAAGAAGAAAAGTACCGAGAGAAGATGCAATAACTGTGCACCATCCTAATATAATTTAAAGGACGAAGGGTAGTTTTCTGGCGCTGACCAATCTGCTTGAAATGCGTCAAAGCTGTCACTTCAACTCAGAATCTTTTGAGTTTCACGAACGCATGTCTTAGTTGCACAATGACTTGCAGTGGCCATCCGATGTTACAGGTCTATGTATTTATCCTCTCAATCAAATCTGGCACCGATTTATCGACTCTAAAGGGATGAAATGCTTAGTTGGGACTGGCGAGGTTTCGAATCATATACAGTGCAGTCTGTAGTCGCAGCAGATCTTCTTTCCGACTGCACTACATCCGCCCATTTATCGTTTATCCGTATATTTTCAAACGTTTTTTCACCTCTACCTTCCCCGTTGACATGATCACACTGGACCAATACTTTGTCGAGCGTTGATAATGCGTATGAAGACTCTGAAATGGTTCCTTTTGCCTCAGTCAGTTACATAATCCGAAATGGAACTTTTTGGCGGCTTAGATACTCATTTATACTCGTTTTATTGCAATTAGCATTAGTTAAGGTTTTCGAAAGCGTGTTGACCAACACAATGACTGGCGGGGGACAGCCGATGTATCAGATTAGTGTTTTTTTTTATCCTCCTAGACAAGTCTGGTACCAATTTATCGACCCCGAAAGGATGAAATGTTTGGTTGGGAACAGGGCGGTTTCGAACCATGAACGCTGCGGTCACAGCGGACTTATTACGATTTAT
This sequence comes from Necator americanus, assembly GCF_031761385.1. Taxonomy (NCBI): domain Eukaryota; kingdom Metazoa; phylum Nematoda; class Chromadorea; order Rhabditida; family Ancylostomatidae; genus Necator; species Necator americanus. Next base: position 37,467,239 of record NC_087375.1, read on the forward strand.
TATTACGATTTATCTGTCTAGTCATCGACATTTGCCAAACCTGTTAACTTTAATTAATAAATTCAAATTATTGCATGGGCTAATTTTTTCAGTTCGTGACAGCACGATGGAACACAACATAATTTGTTCTTTATTAGCAATATATTATTTGTTTATATTTCAGAGAGTACAATTTTCAACAAATAACCCTATTCGCGAGATTCTGATTCACGAGATTCTGATTCACGAGATTGTGGACCTGGCTTTGAAGGAACTTTCTGAAACGAAATGCTAATGAGATGTTCAAAGATATGCTAAACTCGAGTAATAGTCAGTTTTTTTTACTCTTACTTCACAGTGAAAAAAGTCACAAAGAGCGAGGTATTATATATTAGGTGAGTGTACCTTTCTTCTCTACAAAATCTACTGATTTTGTTGTGCTATCTCTGTATGTAGAAATGAAGCGCCGGTATTCATCTTTAAAAGGTTTTCACCACCTTCAACGCTTTCAATCCAAACAAGTGTGTACAAAAAGCTTGGGATTCACAGGATGACGATGATCATCATTGCCGTTACTTTTGAAGGTGGGATTGTTTCTTGTTTTCAACGAAAATCTCCATATACGTCATTTGAAGCTGCTAGATGCATCTTTCTATCATATTTCAGCTGAGGACTTCCCTTGCTTCTGTTACGGTCGCAGAGAAAGAGATTACATCATACTACAAAATTTCCCCCTCGAAATTGTCTTCAGAAAATTCTGGTGGATATTTCTGCTTTTCCAAAACAATTTGGTAGCTCGGGAATTATATCTTAGCCGGCGATGCAGCGTAGGATCAGAGGTAGGTAGACAGAGTTAGCTATTTAGGTAGCAATGATGATGGATTCCTCTAGGATAAGAACCACCGCTAACTGCTCTAGCGAGGCATGATCGCGGCATGCTCGAAAATCCGCCAGGACCCTCTTTAGCGCACCCTCTTCTTTCTAGGAATCCATCACACCTAACCATGCGTTGCGAATGAGGGTTTGTTAAGGTAGGAGAATTATAAACGTGAACCAAATTACCTTTAGGAGATGGGCTCTGTTCAAGTTGTCCATACCAATCTGAATTGATTTGTGTTGGGCTCCTTCTTCGAACTGAACTCTTCCATAGTCACGTTGTGGAGCGTCAGGCGGTCGTAGCACCGGAACCTAAATTTGAATTGTAGAGTTATTTCACGCTTGTACAGAGACGAATAGTTATGGAGCAATCGCTTTTGCTTATCATGTGCTATTACATATCGATATCTTATTTACAGTCTCGTATCTTTCAAATCTGTAGTTCTTAGTCTGAAAAATAAACATTCGGCGGAAACCACCTGGTTGTTGTGCTAATCAGTTCGTAGAGTAAAAGTGCTTTGACCAAAAGATGCTTGGAGTTTACTTCCACAACAAGGGGTTAAAAGTGAATAGTTTACTCTTTACGCATCCAATTCGACAAAAAAAAATCCACTTGATTAATTCTATAGTTGCTATTTCGAATTAATCCGTTTCGCAGATTTCTGAACTCTCAACATCTCGAATTTTGGATTCTGCTGAGCAACTCCAGTCAGTATTTCTACATTCGTTCTATTTGATGTTTGACTCATTTTTGACAAAGTTAGGTTCAAGGTGTCCACTTATTATCTGTTCTGTTCTTGACAGTAGATTCCAAAAAATACATTTGGAAAAAGTTAGTTATCCCAGAACTATTTTACCATATTATAAACCTGTTGTAGCGCTATCACTTTGATTTAAAAAGGATAAAGTCACTGGCGTATCAGTCCACCTGGGATGCGCCAACGCGTTTTACTGGAATTCGTAATCGTTGAGGTTTTGGAACCCGTGTTGGCCTATACAATGACTTGCGATGGCCAGCCGATAATCAAGTCAGTGCTTTTATCCTCTCAGACAGGTTTGATACCAACTTATCGACCCCCGAGAGATGAAAGCCTTGGTTTGCACTAAGGAGGTCTCGAACCATCGATCGTTTGGCTACAACGGACCTCTAACCAACTGCCCCACACCCACCCATTCACTTTGACTTAAGACTCATAAAATTTGCAAATGGAATAAGTTGCAAAGATCTAGCCTCATATTCATACCGGTTTCATTTTTCCATGTCCCATCTTCAACTTTTCAAAGTATCTCTGCACAATTGATTTCACATCTGACGCCATAGTGATAGATGGAGGTTGTAGCTGTGATGCTGTGAGGTAGCCCTAAATGAATATTTTTACGATGAAGAAAAGCTTGCTCTAACTAACTAACAAAATACCTCTACAAGGGCGAGAGCTGCAGGATCCACGGCGCGTTCTACGATCATATTGACAGTGCCATCTGTCTGAAACTTGAGACGAGAACGTTTTTTGCCTTTATACTACCAGAAAACATCCGTACAAGTGAAAGGTGGATGGAAGGCGGCACGAATTTAAGATAGTTACAAACAGCATTAGTGCTTCCAAAATTCGACAAAAATTTGAAGAAAATCCAAAATACGGATGCAAAGCTGGTTACAAATGTGGCTATTGCTTTTCACTTGTTCGCGCTAGGCCAGTCATCTTGAATGTAAAATAGTTTCCAGGGAATTCTATCCGTTGCTGAAAACAGGGTCATCCAGCAAAGGAGCGATACAGTGGTACAGTTAGCATTTAAGTATATGAATACCTTTTGATTGTCGTACGGGTATCAAGAGAACATACATTTCAACGGACTGATCGAGACCAATTAAAAAATTTCAAGAAAGACATGAGAAAATTAAATGTTTGTTATATGTGCAATCTACACCAATCCAATAGCGTTTTTAGCAGCTTTGGTCTCACGCCGTTACTACACAATAAAATCAAATACTTTTTCTAACGTAATTAACGTAGTTGGGCTGTTGTAGTGTAGTGGCTAGAGGTTCCGCTTTTTGCACCATCGATCGGAGGTTCGAATCCGCACTAGTGCTCACCAAGCCTTTCATCCCTCCGGGGTCGATAAATTGGTACCAGATTTGACTGAGAGGATAATAACATTGGCTTGATCATCGGCTGGCCACCACAAATCAATTATATAAGCCAGTTACACGTTCGTAAACCTCAAACGATTCTGAATTGAAGTGAACGTGGGGGCGCATCCCAAGAGGATTAACTAACGCCGGACACTTTATCCTTTATCCACTTTAATTAACGCTATTGACATCCTTATTTCGACCAGCGTTTCGCTGTCGTCGCTTTTGTCAAAAACTGAGAAGTTTCATATCCTATGAATTGTCATGTGAACTAACGGACAATACTGATTGACCAGTTGAGGGCTGAGCTGGAAAATCTAAAAAGCATATGAAATTCGCCAAATCCGCTAGTTGTTAACCTTACCAATGCTTTGGAAGACGACTGCGAAAGCTAAAAATGAATGGGAACCATGCTGGACCAACGCAATCATGGAGGGGATAATCTAATAAGTATTATAATTGAAAAACCTGTAGTGATCTTATTATGAGTGACTTCGCCACATTTTTATCGGTCACAGGTATTCCATTCACGTCAATTATGTGGTCTCCAACTTTCATGGCATCAGCAGAAAGTGTTCCTGAGAGACGGCTATGTATAGTTGTTAATTAGATGTTTGTGAGTAACCCTAGGTGTAGATTCTAATAAGTGAAATAAACTAATGATTTTTTAATTAATTAAACTATTTTTTAAACTGATTAAACATCAAAAATAATAATAATAGTCTGAGCATGTGGCTAATTGGCTGGATTTCAGACTTTCTCTGGTGTTCGCTTCAATCGTTTTCACTGATCAATAGAAACTGAGAGTGGTTGCATTTTCTGTAAAATTAGAATTGTGTCGTTCTAACAACGGTTTCTTCTTCTTTTTCATAAATTTAGGCGAAAGATTTCGTAGTTTCTCACAATGACGTGAACTACATCATCATACTGATAAAGATAACATTCCACGTCAGCTAATGTAACTGTTGGGTACTATTTTAGCAGCCGTTTGCAGGATTTTCCACTTCTCGAAGAAACACTTACCAACCTGAGGGAAACGTGCGAAGAAATAGGCACGCGGAGGAGCCAAAGAGGTGAAACGCAACAGGTGCAGTGGCCATGGCTATGAAACGGTTCACAACGTCCCATTTACTCCTTGTCAAAACCACATGATTTAATTGCGGGATACTACGTCACCACGGCACATCATTTCCATGCTGTTTGACCCGTGTCAGCCCATTTTATTGCTCTACAATGCCGGCGTACCAATTTCATTATTCGGATTACTAATAGGCGTGGAAGATGCCGTTTCTTACGCCGTTTCGCCGCCACCTTTGCGCACTCGCCGCATCCGTGCGAGCGGTCGAAGTTAATGAGGTCTCCTCATCGGCTTGTTCATGTGGAAAAATGAAGGGCTGCTGTAGGGGTTCTTCATGTTCTTTCATGGAAAAGATGAACCACCTCGCATCCCAAATCTACAACCCCATTTCTGACTTTCCCCACCGCATCAGATTCGCGGTATGCAACCTTTAACGCCGACTAAGAGTTCAAAAAAAAAACAATCAGCCGATCGAGATACACGTTCTCAACTGATGTCTTCCCATGAATGACCACTGTGAACGTACTTTCAAGTACATGGGACAAGAAAGCTTGTCTTTTGTTGAGAACGCGATTCTCATTTGGAGGCGGAACTGTGACGGCAACACTCTCTTACCTTTTTCAACTTTGCTCACAATAACCATATTACGATAATGCTTTATTCCAAGACCAAATCGTAAGCCACGGGTCACTCTCAAAATCACCATATAATAGGCAAAGCTGAAAAGATGGGTGTTGAATGACTAAAACTAAATGCTAAGCTAAAATGCATTTCTCGTACCCAGGTCTAACTACAATATTTCGTTGACGTTCCGATGTAAAACCAGAACTTTCTAGGTCTGGATCTTGCGAATTAGCACGTTCATCCATGCCTACACTGATTATAGCACAAACTATTTCCAACTGACTTTGTTCATAAATCGACTACAACGGGGTAGATCGCTGAATACTATTATATAAAACACAAAGAAACAACGTAAATTGGAACACAGTTGTTGACTTCACCGACTTGGAGGGCTGCAGCTATAATAATGGCGGAATGGTACTCTCTGATTTTAAAGGCACCCTCACCTGTTCACTTTCACCTGTCAAAATGTCAGATCAGAAGTGATAGTAGTCTTCCCAGAACATGCATGTTAGATCTAACTCAAAAGGCGAATTAAAGGCATCACTCCACGAATCTGAGGTGATACGGATTTCAGGTGGAATATTCGTTACGGGATGGGAGACTACAGAGAGCGGAGTGATTCCGTCCATTTCTTCCTAATTGCCGTAGAAAACGGCACGGAAGATACGGCTTCAGGCGTTCTGGCGCACTACTTTCTACAAGGAGTTGTACTGGAGCGCGCCAGCCTTGTGCGGCGTCGCATCTTCCGGGCCGTTTTTTTACGGCAATTAGGAAGAAATGGACGGAATCACCGCCCTCTTCATAGTCTCCCTTCCCGTATACGAATACTCCACCTGAAATCTGCACCACCTCAGATTCGTAGGGTGATGCCTTTAAGTGCCTCTCCCGATATCAATTTTTGAAGTATTTCAACGGAGGCAGAAAACTACGGTGTTGAAGTGTAAGATGGTGATTAGCAGGCGATTACAAGTCCGAGGGAACTTTCTTTGAGATTTCGACTTCGCAATTTTGTCTTATTAATCTCGGGATTGATGTGTTGGTCACTGAATGGTTAGAACGCGCAGACTACATATGCACCATAGTTCTCGCACCTTCATTTGCAAAGAGCAGCTCGAGTACATTTTGCTTTCTATCTCGGCGAGGGCCGCTATCGGCTGAACACCACCACACCACATGGCTTGATCACTAAACGTCTACATGTAATGACACGAGCATGTGATGTCGTCTCTCGAACTCAGTCCCATCGAGCTTTACTGGCAGTCCGAGAGAAACTATATGTATAAATTAAAAAAAAAATCAAGCCTGCTAATTTGTTTCATCTGCGAGTGTTTAAGAGGTCAACCGGCCGCTGGTGAACGTGTTCTTCACTTTCTCAGTCATACTTTGATGATCATGCATTGAGGATGACTGCATGTCACAGTGTCAAACATTTCCGAGAGGGTTGCAATTCCCTGGTACCAGAAATTGGAGTCCTGAGAATCATGGAACAACTCAGCAGAGGATTTGAGTTTAGTACAAGAATTGAATAGTTTTTACTTCAGAGAATTTTTAAGGGACCGAGACAAGTGATAGTCTAATGGAGCGAGGTCTGGATAACAGGGAGGATGGGAGACCATTTCCCAATCCATGGTGTCAAATTAGCGGAGAGTGGCCAAAACGACATGCAGACGCTTCTTGCGGAGAATGTGAGCGGCCGCACGTCCATACATTCGATAGTCGGAGCTGGTGCTCCGACCCTCTTCAACCTTCTGGACGGTTGGCGAAGGGACCCCTCTCACTTTTGGACGATTCATTAAAGGGCCGTCTTCATTTATGAACGGTTGGGGAAGGGACCCCTTCACTTTTATACAGTTCGGGAATTGGTCATCATCACTTCAGATGCACCTCTTCACCCAGATCCCCTTCACTGAGGAGGGTCCGGCTCCTCCCTGTGGCACCTATGCGCACGTCTCGGTCTCCTTTCTCGGACTGGACTTGACGATTTCCATGATTTTGTCCACATTTTCGACGATTTCGACAACGACGAGACCGTGCCTCATCTTCGATGTCCGTACTACCAGAACGGAATCGTTGAAACCATCGCTCTGCTGGTGCATTCGATACCGCACTAGGTCCATAAACAGCACAAATTTTTTGGCCACTCCACCTTTTCACTTTGGTCGTATTGGTATTGAAGAATGTATCGAATATTCTCTTTTATTACGTCCGTTTTGGAACGCTGCTACATTCAGTTGGCTCCACCAAACACATGACTGATGAAGAATTTTCCTTTAAGGGCGATGTCACATTGAAATCGCCGTATAGCATGAGCTGATGTGATGTCAACATCTTCAAGTATTACAGATTATCCATTATAGTTCCGTCCAGTCTTCCAGTAATAACAAGTTGTGTACCATGTTTTAGCTAGATTTAAAAACTTTGTGTCACTAATATTTCACAGCAAGACATGAAATAGGAAACGATGAATATTCGAGAATCAGCAAGTCAAGATTTGGCACTGCAAAAAGATTACTTGTATGATATTCCTACAATCAAGCATTACACAACTGCAGACAAACACTGGAATGAAGAAAAATTCAAAGAAACTTCCTCAATCATTGTTTACATTTCATTCCCATACGAATGGACAAGATTCGCGATATGGTGCATGCAGAAAGACACTATTACAAAGACGAAAACCTCTGACAACCTGCAAAATTAGGCGAGATACCATTGAAGAGCGAAATAATGAAACACGATTTCAACTAGACGACCTTTTCGAAGAGACCTTAGAAATTTGATAACATGCTATCAACATCACAACAACACAAGCTATTCCTACTGTAGAACATGCATTCAAATATACAGAACAACGTTAGGTAAATCTGAGAAGCACCGGAGAATAAAGTAGTTGAAAGCTGCATATTTAATCGCAAAAAGAGAACGTTTACCATCTTTGATACAGCTCAGCCTTAGTAAGTGGTCCTAGTAAAACAATAAATCCGCACGTTCCTGCAGCATAAGCCGCCCACAGCAAACCCCGCTGCCAACGATGAGTGAATGTAGCTAAAAGTACTGCTACAGATTCGAAATCGAATAAAAAAAAACATAAGTGGAGGAAATAAAAGAGTGACGAATGAAAAAACGAGTTTCCGCGACACTTTTTTCTGTTCTAGAAGTGCAAGCTGAACCACGTATTCGGCGAACAACATACTTATAAGCAGAGGGCTGCCATTTATTCACTAACACTTTACCACATTTGACTGCACATAGGACGACCACTGCTTAAAAAAAAGAAAAGTCGGAAAGGAAGTCGGAGCTAATAGCTCTAGCTTGTGTAGCCACATTTTGTGCAAAGCGAATCAAAAGTGAGCAAGTGCAAATATGACACAATTACAAATCGGGGAAGTAACTATGCCCCCGATCGTGTATCACATTAATATACTACCGACCACAGTTAGTTCCACGTTTCCAAAACTTTGCAATAAACGTACCAATCTCAGTGAACATAGGGAGTCCCAAGGAGTTGCACATTGCATGCGTCACAATTGGTGCTAATGCGTGACCCGTGGAAAGGAAAAGATAGGTCGCATATGCACCGAAGGCGTACGTATACGCGAATTGGAATGCTAAACGAGGTGGGATTTTACAAAAACTGTTCATAGAACAACTGTTCCCACCTCTCCTGGCAGTAGCTTCTGAAAGTGAGAAGCCTCGTCGTCGATCATCACCGACGTGATGGAAGTGGCTCGATGCGAATGGTAAAGGGCACACGATAATTGTCATTAACGGTGACAGACAGCCTGACAATAACGATGCGCAACAGCAGCGGAACGCGATTTCCTCAGTAACAGGAGCCTTGAGAAATTAACTATTTCAGACAATATTTACATACACTCCAAAAAATGCGTGGTACATTTATGAGACCTTTCAAACGCAATCTGTTGTTCATAGTTAAAGGCTTCGGTTAACAAAATGGTCAACATTTTTCTCAACTGCAGTTCTTATTTTAGGACTTACCATAATAGCATCACGTATCCACGTTGGCTGGCAGAACGACGCCTTCCATTCAGAAAGGGCTAAAAGCTACGACTTTACTTCTCATAATGAATAAAGGGATTCTTTCTCGCTCAAAACCTCCAAGTTTTTGAGATTTCAAAAAATTCGAGAATTCAATGAAAGAAATTTCCGCTAATATTGAATTTATCACCAGCATCTGCTAAAAGGTAAAATTGTTAATGGCTACATTTTGCTTTTTATCTTAAAGTTCTCGTAAGTTTTATTCCTCATTAAAAAGTGAAGATTATCAAACCACGTGACATTTTTGACACTTGCAAATTGTTTAAAAGCAAAAACGAAAAAGTCTCGCAAAATTGGCAGCATCGTTAAACTTACAAAAGTTCGACCACAAGTGACCATCCAAATACATCATCAGCCATTGTCCAGTATACAGCACAGCTACCAAAACAGCGGGCAAAATCAGTGCCGCTATTGTGCCTTCAGCGCGGAAGCCCATTGAGCGCAGTGGAGAGGGATCACCACGCTGTAAAAATGCACGATTCTGAGCCACTAGTCAATATCATTTTGGCATTTCATGATAAAATGATATCTTTTTAAGATGCGAGTCCTGGAGTTCTTAACGAAATAATGTGAAATTTGCATGTTCAACACTGGAAGGTTGGGATAACGTTTAGGATGAATTCCTTCTATTCCTTTATGGTACCATAAAGAATTGTCGTAAACAATAGGTGAGCAATCCTAAAAACGTTTAATTGTTTCATAGTCAAAAAATGCAGTTAGGTATTCACATACAAAACAGCTACAGTCGTGTTAATCCCACACACAAAGTGACTCTGTCCTCTTTGACATATGCCATACCCCACCGTTGCAACCCAGTGTCACATGTGCAAGACAAGACTGCACACTCCACGTCTACAAAAAGCATGGTAAATTAAAATACGTTTTCTTCCCGTTCTTCATGTCATTTCTAACTTAATGGTATTATTTGTTAGTGGATTTCGAGGATTACAATCTTTATGTGTGGAAGGGACTTCAGGGTATGCGAGACAAGATTTCTAAATGTAGGTTTCTAAAGTAGTGAACATTTTGTTAGAATCACCCCTCTTTAAAGTTAAACATCCAGCACAGATTGCGAGCTTTCGGTAGTGACAAGTGCAAGACAGAAAAAAAAAAGCAAATAAAGAAGGAAGGAAAATAAATTGCTGCATGGCTGGGATTGCTTAAGTAGCACGCATTAACAACCGGAAAACTTTATACCGGTGTTTTCAGATATAGTTTTATTGAAAGGAGAACATAAAGGTATGTGAATCTCACTTGTGACAATACTCCGTACGTAATCGTCACAGACAGCACATTATTCACAACAGCAGCAATAAAACGTTTGCGAATCGAAAGTGGATCATTTCGATCTGTTCCTTTATGATCGGCGATGTGCAGCAAGCCAACGTATGATAAAGGAAAGAGAACAGCCAATGATATTGATGCTCCGCATCCCATAATCTGAAGTTTAGTCTATTTAAACAAATGCAAAATATTCAGGAACAATAGAAAAAAATAGCAATGGCACTTACAGCATTAATAGAAGTACGAACGAACACATAACATATGGATTAGTGACAGTACTGTACCTTGCAGCATAGAGGAGTGCTCACAAACTCAGAATAAATATCATACCACCCCCAACCGCACCCAATTGGCCGACATTCTTCTTTTTTGCCATAGAAAATGACAACTGCTATGGGGATGGAGAAAGGAGGGGAAACTGCTTCGAAAAACGATAAAGAGCATCGCGTTAATCAATCCCAACGGGGATGCGCCTATGCGTTCGTCTTCAATTCAAAATCGTCTGAGATTCATAAACGCGTGCGCACCCTTATAATAACTTGCGAGGGCGGACCAATGTTTCAAGTCAGCGTTTTTATTCTCCTAGGCAAGGCGAGTACCAATTTATCGACCCAAAATGATAAAAAGCATGGTTAGCGCGAGGGGAGTTTTGAAACATCGATAGATCGTACAGTCATATCTGAGCCTCTTACTGACTGCGCTGCAAGTGCCCCTGCTTTGAAAAACATGAAAAAAAAGGAGAATGGACAAGTTATGTGAGTTCAACATCAAATAAAGCAAATGTGGTGCAAAACACGAAAAAATGAAAAAAAAAACGCAAACTAGAGGAGGTAAGTGAGAATTCTGAAGCAGACTTCATGTGTTATTTCCAGTAGCACTTGTTTGCGACTATAGTACTCCCCAGCATATCGATTTACAGCAAATGCATTTCGTTCCGCAACAAATTTTCCGGTTCGCTTTTCTTCCACTAACAGCATTGGCTAGACATATTAGTGCCAATGAGTCTGTAATAAAATGATTTTAATTTAAGAGCATATGTTCGTCTTAATTAGAATATTTGGAGGGAGATCCTATGACAATAATAAAACCAGACTTTTTATTTACAGTTTATAGAACAAAATAATCTAACATGCAACAGATTAACATCTGCGGTACCAGATTGTGAAGCTACAATAGCATGAGTAATTCTGATAAATACAGGGAACGTCCCAAAAGTGATGAGGCTGGGTAGATAAAAATTGATTTATTGAACATTTTTAAAAATACGGGCAGGAGTAGGGCAGTCGGTAGGAGCTTCCGCTGTGACAATCGTTCTAAGACAACTTGGCGCCAACCATGCACTTCATCCCTCAAGGGAAATTGGTATCAGAGGAACATTAACTGACGGAAGAACACTAACTAGATAAAACCTCGAAAAACCAGCAAATCATTGCATAGGCTAAACACGCTTTCGTAAACCTCAAGCGATTCTGAATTACAGTGAAAGCGTTGGCGCATTCAAAAGGGTTGATTAACGCCAGATACTACATCATTTATTCCTTAGCAAATACACTTACTAGACTTCAAAGTAGGCGCTTTAAATATCGATCACCGTTCCCAGCAGTTCTACCAGTGTCCGAAACACTTGTTAAACTCCTCTTCCGGAATGCCGGAATGTCATTTAAGACTCGTGCAATTTTCAAGAGTCGCTTGAATCTCGGGAGAGGACTCAAAACGTTGAGCTTTTAGAACCCTCTTGATCTAGGGAAACGAAGGAAGTCCAGCGGTGACAGCGTCGACACAACTTCCTTCTCACTAAATTCTTCACCAGCAGCGCAATGTGAGCGGGAGCATTGCCGTGATGAAGCTGCCGGCGACCGACAACGCCCATACGGACTCTGACGACTCTTTTCACCAACCGCTCGTGCACTGTTTCATAGAAATATCGTTGACTGTCGTAAAGACGGGTACCAACTCCTTGTAAACAATTCCCTTCGCAGAAAAAAGACAATGAGCACGGCGTTCATTTCTGTCTTGTCTCTTCTAAGAACTTTTGAACACGGAACAGGGTGTCATCTCCGTAAATACTTGTCAAAGTCGACACGTCCGCAGCGGACTTGCCGAGCTTGATGCAAAATTTTATGGCGAAGCGTCCCTCCAAAGTTGCCTGTATTTTGAATCGCGATGCTACACAAAAACAGCTTTTGGCTCGCGCCGATACTGGCCCTCTCAGCGATCAGAGGCGACTGAGCCAGGCATTATTAATAACACTCCCCACCACCACTCCCCCACCGTTCGCGCGCGCTTCGGTGCTTTGGCCGATTACAGAAGAACAGTCACATTGCACTTGCGATGTACCTTGTGATTACGCAAACACGTCTCCATTCAAGAATTTTAACCATCAAATACAGTACAGTTGACGAATTCAGAAGGTGAAACAAAAGCAGTAGATATGCAGTTAGCTAGTTTAATTACTTAGTTTGTTCCTAGGGTACCTATGGCCTACGGCGCATCCCAAACGGATCGATTTACGCCAGACACTTCATCCTCTATTTCGGACTTCGGTAGTTACCTTCGGGATGTTGAATGAAAAGTGCAAAAGATATAGCAGCCATCGATTGACACAAATGAACAGGACATTAGAAAGGGATTTTTCAGCAGCCCATCTCGCCTTCTCTTGAATGGAAATTTGTTGGAAGACTTTTAAGTCTGCCATCTTGTTCGTGTTCATTTCAGATAATACTTCCAATGAGGAAAAATCCTCCAGCCTTTTGTCTCCTTTTGAACAGAGCGGATATTAGAAACCGATGAAATCTGGTTTACACTCTATCAGGATGATTTTTCTTCCTCCAGAGTGTGTTTAGAATGCATCAAAACGTTATGTAGCTAGCTTCACCCGATCACTTCGTTTTATTTCTTACGCATTGCTTTTGATGAATTCACGGTGTAAGTGATTTTGCACGGCATCATCCTTTCTCCTATATATTGTCACTGGTTCCTATATCAATATATTGTCTCGATTTGGCTCAAATGGCACAAGTGTAAGAAAACGAAAAGTTCTACTTATGCGAAGCAAACAAATCAAAACAATTACAATATCTAACATCCCTTAAATATAGTAGGGTCAAAACGACATGAAACACGTACGCAATTGCGTACGCAGCTTCTTTCGAGGCGCTTCGGTGGAACGTAGTGGCTAGGAGCGTGGTGAAATCCTTGCTGGCACCACCCATCGCTGCAGTAGGCGACGGGCCCACCTCGGTTCCAACTGCTGCCTCCACAGCGCCGCTTCGAGCGCGTACGCAAATGCACATCAACTACACTCGTGTTTCATGTCGTATTGACCCGACTATACTTCATATAAAGACATGTCTTCTACGTAGTTCCCTCTAAAAATATCGCGTCTCTTCAACAGTTCAGAAGAATTCCGTAGCACACAAGGAATGTGTCGACCAAGTGAGAAGACCAAAAATAGGGAGATCGAATGAACACTGTCTCAGGGAGAAATATCTTTCTGAATGAAAGTAGAGAGGAAGAACACCTCCCATTAATCCAATAGCGTCCGCAGGAGTCGCACGTACACAAGGAAAGAACGTGAGAATTCGCTTAAAAAATAAGCATCTTGGACGAGTTCATTTAAGTCCCTTAAAAGTTAAGCGAACATGATATGAATGAACAGATATGCACTTGCATCTCGAGATCACATATCCTTAGAATTACTTGGGGCGCATCCATATCACGAAAACCTAACCACAAGTAGAGTAGAATGAGATAGATTTCCAAAATGGAGAACGTCTTCCCTAGCTTCTCCCTCGGGCTCCCTCACCACTTCAGATTCGTAGTAGTCTGCTGCCTTTAAGCTACGAACAGTACAATACAAAAGAAAGCAATGTGATGACCGAACAAAAGTTCGAGGTTCCACTTCTTAATTTGCCTTGACCGAGAAACCGTGGATTAGCTTGGCTTTGCTTCCTCAAGGTCGCAGGGACTCTCCAAAGCAGACTTCCCGTTCTCATTCAAGCTCATACCGAGGAAAGGTAGGATCTAAAGGAACAGGTGGTACCACTGATACCGCTTGACTGCGAGTCAAGTAGATAAAAAGTTCTATTTTGGAATTATGCACCTGAGTGAACCAAGATGCACCAAGTAAAAGTCTTCATGCGGATTATCAAAGCTCAACCAAGTATTGGTCCGATAGGTATGTAAACGGGGAGGATAGATGTAAAAAAAAACGGTTGAAAATATACAGATAAATAATGTTATAAATGGGTGGGTATAGCGCAAGTCCGCTGTGGCGGCACAGTCCACGGTTCGAAACCGGCCCAATGCTAACCAAGTCTTTTGTCCCTTTGGAGTCGATAAATTGGTACCAGACTTGACTGGGAAGTCAGCAACACTGAATTGGAAACTTGAATTAGTGTAGGTGCGGATATCAACTGAGCAGAAATATGCGTTCCTTCACAGAAGGGGTACGGGGAAACTGTTGAAGAGAAGAAAAAAAGTCGAATGACTCGCAAAAAATGCACCGACGAGCTTCAGAACAACTGCTTGCCTATGCTGTGAGTTGATAAAAATGAGCTGTGCTCTAGGATACGGTTTATTAGAAGTGCAGGAAATTCTGCTATAGGGATACTGCAAGAATGGGAGGATATGAAATTTGAAATTCTATCAGTAATTCCGACGTCAGGAACATTGTTAAGAACGTGTGATTCATACAAGAGCAGCCAGATGTACGTATTTCTGAACCATCGACCGCATTTGAACAAAGCCACTGGTTCCGAATAAAGGAATGTCCCAGGAACACGAGACAATCTGTAAGTAGGCTAGCGTTGTGCCTGTTCAGGCACAGTCAGAATTTGACGTAAAACATATCGTTGTTCTAACCTCCAGTTAAGTAACTATTAGTGGTAAAGAATAAAGTGTGATGACATGACATCTATAACAATGGTGAATCCTTTTGGGATCACCGACGCGTTCGACTCCAATTCCGAATCATTTCAGATTTATGAACGCGTGTGCCTAGTTATACAATGACTTTCGAGAACTATCCGTTACATCAAGTCACTGCTTTCATGCTCCTGGATGAGCATGTTATCGATTTATCGACATGTCGAAGGAGGTGGGTTTTCTCCTTTTAATTATTAACAAAGCTAACCGCTCAGAGCTAAGAAACTAGCATTTAGTAGGGTCAGAACGACAAGCATGGTGCAGTCACGGAAATAAGCCATTAAAACACAGAGGGGGAGCAGATTTCGTATCGGCGGCTGCGTCGCGGCGCGCCGTAGAGGTGTGTGTCGAGAACAGTCTAGAAACGTTGTGCATATCATCCTTCATCCTTCTTCAATCAGATGTCCCATAATGTGTGTGTACGTATCTTATTCGTTACTTGACTGCTTACAAAACAGAGGGATTTTGTTTGTTTCAGAGCTTCTCTAGTTTTGTTTGCAGGTATAGCTTCAGTCTGATTTGTACCAATAGGAAAATTTATACCTATCTGTATCTCGGAGGAGTGGTTAGGGTGTATCCATACCAGATTTTAGTAGCTTTAACTTACATGTAAGCGATCCTTTAACACCCATGAAAAGGTTCCAAGGCCCCGACTTCTATAGCTTTGGTTCTCACATTAGTAACTTTTGTCTGTTCCAGAGGAGAATTGACCTTCCACACTCCCACTGAGGCACATTGCTCCAGTCGTTATTTGCAACTTCTATAACAGCTGCTAACTGTTCCAACCCACATAATAAGCAGAAGGGGAAACCTCCACGTAGAGTTGGCAGGTGAAATAGGATACCTCTGTAACAATACTAACCTCTTCACATTTGAGTAGCACGGGGACACACTTATGCGAAAATAAGAAGCACTGATTATTTGCACACGACAGAAGGATCAATGGAAGAAAAGAAACATAGTTTAGGTGATATAGTGATGTCACTCTATGAAAAAAATTACATGAATGAATACAACGTAGTTTTTTTTTCCATGCGAATACAAAAGCTGTAATGAAATAAATGAAATTCTCTACACTGTCCGCATCAGATCAGCAAATAGGACTTCGCAAACGTCGTAGCTGAAGCAGCTAAAACGAATAAGGGAAGATCATTGTCAACAAATGATCGATTGAGAATAGATTACGTATCTTTTCATGTAAGTTGTTTCATGGAATGTATATCACTTGAACTGTGTTCCTTTTTCCCATCAGTGTGGTTGTTTTGTGCAAGTAACCGGTGTTCCTTCTTAATTTCTTCCTAAATGTGTTCTCGCCCCATTCAAATTTGAAAATGATGGTATTGTTAATGAAATGAAATGATTTTTCTTGATCGAATCGCTGCCGAGAATATCCCCTTTAGCTGATCATATGGACTGCCAGAGTTAGCGACTATTAGAGCATTTAAACGGTACGAATTAGAATGGGGCGATTCCTGCTAACATTTCGTAGCAGAAAAGCTCTGAAACAAAATAAAAGCCTGTTTGGTAAGCGGTGAATGATCAATAAGATCAATAAGATGTAGATAGGTGTAGATGATAAGATAGGTCATATGTGATTAGCGAAGAGTATGTTTCTTCTATAAACTCCTATTGTTTTCTCATCATGTTTGCTTTTCAGTTTCTGTCATTCCTTCAGAGTCGTTCCTTACATCTGTCTATCTTCTTCCAATACGCTATTGCTCTTTTTTCCACTTCTCACAGCTACATCGCCTATATTTAGAAGACATGTTCCTTCTATAATCTTCTGTTGTTCTTTTCACACTTTACATTCTTATCTTCTGCCGTCTCAAGACGTTGATGTTAGGAGCGAAGAAAGAAGAGAAGATAAAAACGTAAAGCCATAAAAAGAAAACAACTGGAATTTATAGAAGAAGCACATTTCTTTAATATAGGCAATGTGGCAATAAACTTGAGAATGAGCAGTAGTGTATACAAAGTGAAGCTAGACTGACGAGAAGAAGCGACAGAAAATGAAGCATGCACATAACTTTGCACGGCCTCACAATAGCGAATAATAAGCAGTAGCAGCCTGCGCCGAGGCTGTTCTGCTCTAATGTGCATTGATGCAATAGTAAGAGCCGATGCTCCGACCCCCCTCACCTTTTTTTTTTTGGTGAAAGTTTTTTTTTTTTTTTTTAGGGGGGGGGAAAAAAACCTTTTCTTTTTTTTTGGGGGGGAAAGAAAAAAATAAGCCTGCACCACATAGTCTAGACCCCCTTCACCTGAGGAGGGTCCGGTTCCTCCCCATCGCACCTGAGCTAATGTGGCCTGACGCGGCTGCCAAAACAAAATCTGCGTCCTTGCTGTGTTTTAGTGGCTCGTGGCGCGGGACCGGTTGCGCTCGAAGCAGTGCGAGGTGGCGCATTGGTTAGAATCTAGGGGGACCCTCGCTGACGTTCCTCGCTGTAATCCGCGATGGTCCCAACATGATTCTAACCGCCATCTCCACCACTTCGATCACAATCGCTTACCCAACTGCATCGCGCTTCCTGTCGCTTTGTCCCGATTATAGCGCAGTTTCTGGAAATGGGAAATTAGTTTTGGAAATGTTACAATCTCCCCTCTCTTATCCGCAAACTCGGTTTTGTAGCGTCAAATATTGGGTAATCATGGTTCCCCAGCACAGCGTTGGCGAAATAGGTGCTTCGTTACAGAAGAAAGAGAGAGTGTGGCCTAGTTCTAAGTGTTATTTATACACAGTTTAGATATGAAATCCCTCCTATCATTGTACTTTAACCTTGCATACCTAGAAAGCATTCTGCTCTTCATCAAGAATCATAAGAACTAGCAAAATTTTCCACTTTCTTCACGAATTGGGGATGAATTCTCGGAAACCGCCATATGTAACCAGACTACACGTACGATATGATACCTATCGCTGTCAACGCCAACATAAAATAAACGACACATTGCTTTTTAGTTTGATAAGTTTTCATTACACTAATTTCCAATATTGAGGCTTCCAAAAACAGCGAAAGTCCACAGAAACACGATACAATGTCACATAAAGGCACTATAGAGAGTGAACTCATACAAATATGCAGGATCACATTCTTAACATATATCGAAAATAAGGGAACAAACAAAATGTACACTGAACAAATGAAAATGAAGAGTAGAACGCACCTAATACACAGCAAAATCTCCATTTGTCATCGAAATCATGTACTAGCAACGGATGAAAAAAAGGAAGTGTCCAAAATGTAGTGTTAATGCGAGGATCCGGTGAGCACAGAACCAAAATGAGTACCCCGCCAGTGTTGATTACATATTAACTGTTTTCTACTTGCACATCACCATACGTGTTGAGTAAGAACCGTGCTGACCGCATGAAACGCATAATACAGATCAAGTTGTCTGCCCGTATATGATGTACTGAGGATAACTACCGATACGTAAGCAGACAAACAGAAAAACAAGACATCTATAAGTAAGGAGGACGTCAAAATATTTCCTATATAATACACTATACGCGCAAAATACGACTAGACATGTTATACAATAACAGCAATACACGGCTTTTCTGATACACGTTTTTATGGAGTTAAAGAGACTTCAAATATCGCGTCAATTTTGTGCCCAGAAATTATTATGCCAACCAGTAAAGTGTAGAGCTGAATCTCTAGATACCTAATACCCTAATAAACCGCGGGAATTCCCGTCAGAAAAGCACAAGATGATACGATCTTTGAAAGCTAAACTGCTGTACTGTGCTTTCGCAAGACGGAAAACACATAAGATATGCGTGATCGAAATCCACGCATACCATTCAAAACAAGCCACAAATATATCAACGAATCATAGCAATATAAAACATATAGGCACGTCTTTCACAATATGCAAAAAAGGAATAGTGCTGAAACAAAGTAGAAAGAAATAAAAAAAGAGAAAGGAAGCCAATTCCTGAAGGTGAAGAACCGAACGTTGCAATGAAAGCAGACCGATTGAGCAGAAAGCAAAAATCGTGGAAAATACGACGTAACTATATCAGTTGCAAACGATATTATACTGTACCAGTGTTGCTCATACTAAATTTGTGGAATTTTTTTGGTAAGAGTTTGCGAGAAGCAGGGATAATACGATAGTAGTGGGCCAACAGTTATCCGGTAGCATCGTGTCGTTGAGTAAGCGGAGTAGAAATCGCATTTGGTGTTGTCATCGCCCACAATTCACGACTGAAAATGAAGAGCAAGGCGAGATGATGTTGATGAGATGATGATGTTAAATTGTAAATTATTATGTTGATGAGATTATTATGTTAAATTATAAAATTTCAATTAATATAACACACAAATACCAAGTTTTCGGACAACATTGCCACATTTATAACAACATTCACACAAATAACATACTTTAATGAATGAATAAATAAGAACGAGAACGAAAAATATTGGAGGATGTGAACTAAAAGAGAAGGAACTAACTTCAAATCTTGCGGTATGCACTTGGCAAACGTTTTGTGGAAGTTGTTGCGCAGGACAACGCCAGCGGCTAGATGTTTCAGCGAAGGTGCTGTAACGTTTAACCACATAAAAAGCTAAAAACAACAACGAAAAAAGCGAAAAATGGGTAATTTGAAAAGTTTGTTGAAAAATTCAAAAAAAAAAAAAAACAGGAGTCATATCCTTGCCATAGTCCAGAACATAGAGATCCGCCAGATCAGCAAGCCCAGATGGCGTACCAGAGCTGTTCTTTACAGGCCTAAAAAGAGCAAGTGAATGTTGAATTTCCAGTTTTTTCTTTGGGAAACTTACATAGTTCCACCGAACAAAAATACTCTACTGCCAACGACAACAGTGCATTGACGACGACGAGCTGAGGGCATAGGTCCAGATGTCTACAAAAAAAAATTATAGATCAAAATTTCTGAAACATATTATAACCTCAAAGTGTATTCAGAGAGTTGCAATTTTCGAAATTTTAGGCATAGGGGAAAATCTTTAGCGAATGAAAGAACCTTTATTTTCTCCCAATGATTCGTTTGAGGATCAAACGAGAAAAGATCATCATAGTGCATATTCTGCGTACCAAGATAACCGCCGAATATGTACATTTTGCCGCCATATGTCCCTAAAATTTGTCATAGAAATGTAAATTAAGAGAGCGCATTAACTAAACAACCGTAGTAATCAACCACACATTCAACGGAGCTGAATCACACAATGATTTTAAATTATTGGGTTAGAAAAATGGGGAAATGCAGCTAACTTTAAAAGAACTAGAAAAACTTAGGAAGTGTAAATTCTTTACATGCTGAATGGCTTCTTCTTCCCGTAGGTCCAACACCATTACACACTGGATCTGACCACTCTCCTGTCCGTAAATCTAGAGCTTTTAGTCGTTCATCGTACATATCGCGCGTTGAATGGAACTGCAATGTGAACAAAGGAAAATAAATGTAAACAGCAAACAAAAAGAAGTAAGTTTTATCAGTCTGCCGCAGCTATTAAACTGACTACGGCTCAATTAGGATTTTTACGTACACAAACTTTGAAGTTCAAAAAAAAAAAAAGAAACATGGACAAATAAAAATAACACTGAATTGAATGCTCAGAATCGAAAAATAAAATCCTAATATCAAAATGTAAGAATAGAATACCTGTCCTGTGTGGTCACTTCTTCCACCAAAAATGTACATTTTGCTATCAATCGCGACGGCAGTATGAAAATCGCGCCACAGAGGCGGCTGACCCTTAAGAATATTTATCATGGCATCTTGGAAACGAAGTTTTTAGTACATGGTAAAAAAGATTCCGTCAAAAAGGCTAGTTTTACTGTAATCGAGATCCTTACTCACTATCAAGTCAAAGAAGTATTGCGAAGTCATATGAGAAATACAAATTATCAAAAAAGGAAATAGCTATACTTATGAAATTCGATTCGAAAACTCTGCACACGAAAGAAGAAAAGGTCGTAAAACTGTCATCAAAACTCAAGCGAGATAAAAGAATCAGATCAAGAGGATACATACTGAACACACTCACTGTCGTGTTGAATTCACTCCAGCGATTCGTTAAAAAGTCGAAAACGTATGTTTCTTGGCTGAACCTTTGCAAATCCTCTTCAAATCCCCCAAACAAGAACATTCTATCGCCAACCACTACTGCTGAATGCCCATCTCGTGCAGGTGGAACACGACCTTCTACAGGAACGATACGCCAGCGAAGTAGTACTACAAATGAAATGATTTTACAAATAATACTACACACTGTTCATACTGATACGACTGTTAAATGGAAGAAAAACAGCTAACTGAATTAGAAAAATAAGATTACCCCTGCGATAGTTAAGGAACAACTTTAAAAGAAGTTGATTGTTTTTATCATCGCTTGTCAAGGACACATCCTCACAAATCTAAGAAAAGCTTAGTTACTTACCAGGATCGAATTCGTGAAGCGTCGAACTTGCACCGTAGTCATCATTTCGGCCACCCCATAAATAGGCTCTACCTCGATACGCGCACACAGTATGACCGTAACGCTGGTACGGTAGCGATCTCAGTGGTTCCATATCGTCCTCTTCCATCTAAAATTGCAAACACCATTACGTCCGAACTGAAGCATTTTTGGTCAACTTATGAAAATCGAGAAACAAGTTGTGGCAGGTAATTTACAAGAAGAAATCGTAACCATCAGGCAGCACTAATTTCTTCCTTTACTCAAGGACAAAACGGCAATTGTTTACCAACCCTGTCATCATCACCGTCCAAATCACAACCGTGCGCTTTCACAGAAATCCATCGATATGTATCTAAAATATGACGATTACTATCGGTGCGAAAAAAGGAAAGCTACATCACCTGTGAACTCACTAGTGTCTAGCATGTGAATGTCGATAGGCTGATCGGGGTCAACGATTTCACCGCTACAATAACCACCAAACGAAAATATCTAGAAGAAAACGTGACTTGATCGGATTTTGTGTGCAATATGTATAATATGTATTTTATATATATATATATATATATATATATATATATATATAACAGAGAACACGAATAGAAGGTAGGAGGCGATAGTTGTAAGGAACGACTACAAGAACCTGATGGAGGAACCTGGCTCAACGTCGTCAAGATGCTCCTTCGTACGACGATGACAGAGGATGGAAACTTTGGATCGTAAGTGCCCATGTAATTACTGAGACCGCTGGGCTCCTGAGCTCGAGCATGTTCAAGGCCGACATAAGCAGTTAACGAGGAACAACCGACGGAGCCGGTAGTTCTGGCCTGCATCCGAAAGATGAAAATGGAAAACGTGGTGAAGACGACGGAATTAGCGCAGAAATGCTGGAATATCTTCCTCCATCTGGGATTCGTGAGACGTCAAAGATCTTTCTCTCAATACGGATCGAAGAAAGGATACCTGATTCGTGGAGACATCTATCAGCTCTCCTAATTCACCTCTATCCGTGACGGATAGAGAGGAATTCGTTAGAAACTATCGAAGAATCTCTTTTGCTACGTGTTATATACAAGATCTTGGAGCGAATAATCCTGGACCTGCTTATTAAACATCGCGAAGAAACAACGAGTGACGAGCAAGTAAGCTTTCGCCCTGACCGATATGCGATTGACAAGGTGTTCATTGTCAGGAAAGTGGCTGAAATGTGGCAACCATGTTCAAAGGCAAAGCAACTAGCATTTTTTTGGTCTTCAAAGCCGCTTTCGACTCTCTAATAGTGGCCGTCTTCTCATGCGAAGAACAGTAGATCAGTGTCCTGCCGATATCATTCCAGCACCACCAGGACGCTCTTTGACCGATCTTGAGTACGTTGACGATATTGTGATATTCACGGAAAGCAGCACGAAACTTCAGCATGTTATCGACCTTGTATCAAAGCTAGCTTCAGCCTTAGGATTACACCTTGATAAGTGCAAGCAGGTGTGGATCTCCTCGAGACCTTCAACATGAACCAGTGTAGACGAGCAGGCGATCGTAGATGAAATCTGCTACCTGAGCTGCATGCCGAAGAACAGCGAGAGCTGTGAGCGGTATGCAACATAAGTGCGCTAAGGCCTGTTCTGTATGCAACTCCCTAACGAAGTGTTTGTGCTCGACTCCCATCTCTCGTGAAGTCAAACTGCGAGTCTACGAATCCGCTATTCGCCCTATCATGATGTACGGATCGGAAACTGGGGCAGCACCATCTACATTGATGAGAAAAAGGAAGATGATTGGCTATTGTATGCCGCAATGAAGATCTTTAATCAGAAGTCGGTGAGGTGTATCGGCGGATGACACCTGGAAAGTCTCAACATCTGACACCGCCGTCGAAAGTGGATACAGAAGATTGTCTTTTCTTCGGTTACATTACAGGGAAAACCAGCAGACCACCTTGTTCAAGGTGCTCCGAAGATTCTCCTGGATTCAAGCTGGAAGAGGTCTTCTGGCAGGGACCGGGAGTTCTAGAGTGAGGTGGTGAAAAAGGACCTGAGGACGCTAGGCGTGGAAAGGCACGGGCAAGACGTACAGTTTCGCATAATATGGAAAAGCGACGAATGGATTGATTCTGTGCCAGTTCTTGCTGAAGACCGAGTAAGTTGGGCAGATCCTCAAGGGCGACACACCTCGGCTAGGATGGGGCATTCCCGCCAGGCGCTGTCATCAGCCTGCCGATTAAGTCAACTAAGTCGAACACTAATCAATCAACTAATGCACATCCGGTTTTCTTGGACCTTTTTAATCCTACAGTAGTCAATAAGTAACACAAAAAATCAACTAGACTAGTCCAATCGAATAAATTGTATTGTCCAGGCAAATTTATTGCCAGCAAAACTGTTTGTTTGGAAGAATAATGTTTGGAAGAATTTCGTTAATTTCCGTTTTACGTTAACATAATGGGCAAACCATGACAACGAGAATTATGAGAAAGATATTTGCACAATTCTGGACCTGCGACAATCAGGAAGCGACTAGTCTGGAGCGCTTACGAGTACTGATGGTGCAATAACACTGAGAGGAAAAAAAGTCCCCGGTTTTGCTCAGAACCATATTATCTTCGTTTTCACCATTGTGATGAACCCTTCAATACATAACGAATGTGTTTCACTTTCGAATTAAATTTATCAGTAAACCTGTACTAGTTTAACTATCCAGTAGAACCCCACACACATCATTGACTACGTAAGAAAAATTTAAATATAAAGCAGAACTCACCCTATCTCCGATCGCAACCGCAGCGTGGTTGACGCGGCGAGGTCCACCCTCAAGCGCCACAGTCCACTGCATTGCTCCGCGTGATCACAACTAATCTGAAACATGGTATGTAAAAGTATGGTTTGTGAGATCTGCGGTAACACGAAGTGACGAAAATGTTAGGAACGCTAACTAATTCACTGCAGAAAACAGAAGTGTGCAAACAAACTAAACTTTGCTTAGACCCTTTTAGGCAGAAACGAAACGAAATGCTGTGACGAAATTAGTACATCTCCCTCGATGGAAATGGACAAAATGCAATAAGAAACTCATGGGAACACGAAGAAGCTTCGTCTCTCAAGGGGAAGCAGTAAGTGAAAACGACGTGACCAGAAACCTCTGGACGGCAGAAAATAAGAGGAAATCAAGACTTGAGAAATGGTAAGATTATTTTACTGTGGCGCATATAACACTGTTGAGTGCATTAGAACACAACTGCATTTACGCTATTTTTCTTTAAATACAGATCCCTTGACAAGGGACTGCGAAAATTCGGGATGTTCAGGTAAAGACAAACGGAAACAAAGTGGGCCAGAAATGTGGTTACGGATAAATACTTTATTATTTATTACTATAAGCGGAAATTCAAAAAAACGGAAGTGCACGAAAAGAAATGAGACAGAAACGAACGCAAAATAAAAACGAAATGGGGGTAAGCCTGTGGGAGTATGAGAAAATTTGAGCCCACCAGCACATTTGTATTGCACAGCAAAAACAAAACAAGATAACAATTACCTGACGAGGAGACCGTTGTTCTGTATACGTTGCTACGTATTTCATCTTTCCACAAGATGGAAAGGTGAAAAAGTGGATGAATTTCAACACATCCGACAGCAGTTATAATGAGAGCAAACTGAAACCTATGACTCTGGTTTTCTACTTGAAATCCACGCAACTGAATGCCTTCGTCAACACGCCCACTCGTCACCTGTCGCAGTACATATGTAGCCAGCTTTACGATGCAGCGACCGCGCTAACGTGCGTTCTGCGTTGTCCCACATACCTACGTAAACAAAAACAAAATGACTGGTGGCGACAGTGCAGCGTTATCACATCATTTTATTTTAATGCGCACGTATCAACTTTAAAAGACAACAACACTTATTATCGTTAGCTCGGTTTATTAGCGTTGCTCTTACAAATAAAAATGAAAATGTTGGTGAAAAGAAGACAAGCGAAGTACCGCAGTGGCCAGAAGTAGCTAAAAAGGTTTCTTTATGTGATTACTTTGAATGTTTCGAGTCTCTCTTAGAAGAAATAGAAGAAACTTTTGCTACAAGGATGGTGTAGATAAAAGCCTCAAAAACAAATGAGCCAGCGAATGCTCTTGTTCGGGTGTTAGAGAATGCTTTTGCAGGAACATTCATAGATGAACTATAAGTGCATAAAAACTTTCATTCTTCATAGTTCAAGTACAATGCTCAAGCTGTGCCAACCACACAGAGACAGCACGAAGGACATTAAAACAAGCCTCCCGCCTCAATGGACGGGTGCCCTCCACTCAGTAAAATTTCATGCATAAAGCAGACAGAAGATAGAGTTCATTTCTTCATCATGTTCTTTTGTTCTCTAAACAGAATGCAGGAAAAAATCCAAAAGCATTTTATCATGAGAAACAAATTTCATGAAGGTGAAAAGATTGGGTCAAATATGTGTAAAATTAAACAAAAAAAGCAATTGGTGTGTATTGCTACACGTAACAACAACTTTCGGGTTGTAGTCAGCTGAAGAAAAGTAGGCTTCTAATGGATATCCAAAAAGCAGCCAACATAATTAATTTCTAAGAACATAGATTTGTCTCGGTTTCTTAGAAATCAATAAGCTGGTCTCACATCAAGTTCTTTTGAGAAACACCTATTATTCAGTCACTAAATCCCAACTCGCTTAAGCTGTATGGAGGAATAGGCTTCAAACTCACTTCCAAACGGTATGAGAACGCTAATCTAAACCAAAAGAAAGCAAACTGAGCACAGTCTGAAATCTTCCAACGACCAGTTTCTTAATGTGTGCCCCTAAAAAACAACCATCGAAGGTGAAATGATCTTCGCTTGCCTCAAAGTGCCGTGGTAAGACGCAATCCCTGCAACATATTTACACTGAAAAGGCTTGAGAAGGGACAAAAAAAGTTAGCATGCATGCATTAATGCATCAACTGGACAGACTGATGAAAAAAGGTGAATGGTGCTACGACTTTATATTGGAAGATAATAACTAATAAGTCGAAATGAGCGATAACTGCGAAAGGTCCATCAATAACTAATAGT
Organism: Necator americanus; assembly: GCF_031761385.1. NCBI lineage: Eukaryota > Metazoa > Nematoda > Chromadorea > Rhabditida > Ancylostomatidae > Necator > Necator americanus. The sequence goes on from NC_087375.1 coordinate 37,493,696, forward strand.
ATCGCGAAGAAATAATCAGGTGTATAATAGGAAGATCTGTCTCCGTCAAGACGCCCCAGCTAATCAGAATCTCATAAAATAATGTCAGCAACGACCTCTTGAAACTTTAGCAGCTTCATCATTGAGTTTACTGGATAAGCCCAATGATAAATACACTGATACTAACAAATATTAATTATCTTTTGAGTTACAAATAATCTGAATCACTTTATCGACTAAAAATTTATTTAGAAGAAGGGAAAGGAGTGGGAGAAACTATTGGCTAAGGTGGGCTTCCAGAAACCAAATGCACAATTTGGTTAAATTTTGAATTTATAATTAGAAACATTTGCTAACAAGATCAATGATAACAGAACACCTAAAAGAGGAAACTATGAGGAGAAACTGAAGGAAATACGGCACAGAAAAGTACAGTTAAGACCAAACCAGAGTCGTTTTGCATCAAACTACAGAAGAGTTTGCGTGCACCAAGTTTAAATTCTAGGTGAGGAAAGTGCAATGCCATCTTTCTTCCACTTCTAAACGAACTATCCAGCTTCTATGCTAGCTCATTTCTTGTCTTTAGGGACTCAGTCTTAAAGGCAGCACTGCGAATACGCGGGCTCGTTGACCGATTTCTCCTACGGGGCACTTAACAACGTGCTACGTATGTGAGCGTACGCGTCACGTCTGGTAGCGAACAAAAGAAAGAACGTAAGCAACCTACTGTCGCTTTCAGGAAAATAAGGAGGAATTGAGAATGATCGCGCTCACACTCGTCATCTAAACCGCAATCCTATACTTTCTCGGAAACTCCAACATTGTCAATTTTGTGGTATGCTGTCTTTGACGCGCATGTTCAAGTGGTCTATGAAAACAAAAAGAAGAGTATAATTTACTAGATAGGGTTTTCATCGCGATTAACATAAAAGTGGCAACTACAATCAACATTACATAGAAGCGTTTGAAGTAACACAAAGATGAGTTGTCACGTGCGACTAACGTACCTGATTCCATAAAAAGGTAGCAAAATAGGACAAATTCATTAATACAACATAATTACTAGTCACTGTAGATTGGAAAAAACCGTCAAGTTCATATGATTCGGTAAGTTTTCAGAACACTAAACAGAAAATAAAACTGGCGGTGCACTTTCCAGTAGAGCATCTTATTTTGTTTCATGGTACTGCATCACATGAGCGTATTGATCCCCGTTTTAACATTTTTACTTGCAGTTCTATCCCAAAGCCACACCTCCACATGTGACACCTTGGCGATATTATTTATCTGGATGGGATCCCCTTCACTTATAGAATCATTAGATCGATCCAGGCAGGCTGTTTCGTATTATCTCAACGGTTGCACCCTGACTTCCTTCGTCACTCAGTAGAAGGTCATATCAGCAGGATGATTTATGAAATTGCTTCATCCTCACAAATGAGATGCCTTTTCTGCTATTATGAAAATGGTAACAAAAAAACGCCAAGAGTGCCAAGCATCCCTGCTCTAACCTAATATATGGAAATATCGCTTAAACACTAACGTGCTAAACTTGAAGCGTCGTCTTCATCGGTCGGGATCTTCGAAGATGAGGAGCGAATCGAAAGTGATTATCCTCACACAAGCCGGATGTCGCACTCGCATTTAGACGATAGCCAAAGCATGCGTCAGATGGCCAGCTGGCCTAATACAACCTCTGCACGCCTCATAGAATATGATTAGGCTTTTACTATTTGCTACTGCCGCTCTGCCACGCACTTCACCCCCCCTCAACGGCTAGTACTTTACAACCACTAGAACAGTAACATTTGTGGCTACTGGATGACAAAGCACACACCAGAACCCCCCATTCCCGACCAGCTGTTAGCATCATGGGTTCACAACACATTTACCAAAGCACACAAACATTTGATGGAAGGCGTGCGGTATTTTAAAACATCGAAGCTTATATTTCGACGAGGACAGAACAATGCAATTAATCAGAATCGCGAGCTATCCAACAGCACCACAACAACATTTAGGACAACCGTCAGATATGGTTAGGTGCACTGTAGCAACACGATGTGAAAATGATAGTTTAGTCTTTCCAAATGATAACAAAGCAAACACAAACTCTGTTTCGAAAAAAAAAAAAGACATTCAGGAACGTTCGGATCCGTTTCTTTTGAATAGTAATGCAGCCATTTGTTAATTTAATTACGACTCGTTGAGAGCGTTAACCCGATCCAACTAAATTAGTTTGCAAATGGGTTTTGCCAGGACACCGACTCCTATATCATTGAATGGAGTTGGTCCAGCGGAAAAATCATAACATCATCATCATAACATCATGACGTGCTCAATGCACTGAAAAACTAATAACCATCCACGAAAAAATGAACAATAGTGAATTATATCACAGTTTCTCCTGCAAATCAAAATTTTCACCCCGGAAAATGAACATTGTGGGTTCAGTGCTGCCGTAAGTAGTGGAACAATTGGAAATTCGACTGTCAACCTTAACAATGACTGAGCAAACTGAGCATAAATTAGTCATCAGTCTTTTATGTATTGCTTCCATTTTGCCTAAACCACATGTTTTGCAGGTTGACTGCATCGTTGAATTTAATCATTCCCAAAGCTGGAAACTTCACAAAAACCACTATCGTTTCACACTTGAAACTGAGCTTACGAAATGTATAAAAGAAAACAAAATAGCTCCAATAACTTATACGTTCACCACTTATCAATAGAACTCCACGTACCAACTACGACAAGGCGAGAACTTAAAAACAAAGATGAAATTGCAGGGAAATCAAACGCTGCGAGCGGAACACACTTTTGTTCGCCTCTTTTTCGGAAAACGAGCTATAAGCGCTTGTCTTTTGTGTCACGCCCTCCAGAACTTCGAAATGGAATAGGTGTAAAATAAAACCGTCGAAACCAATTTAGAAACTGCAAAAGCACGAGAGAAGGAAGAAGAAAAGGTTGACATGTAGTGCGAGACTGGTACAGTTTTAATACTTTGCTGTTGAAGAAACAGCATACAACTGGTCAAGATTTGAGCTTATAAGAATAAAATACGAAAGAGCAGTACATCTGACAGAACTTATGGGGAGAATGGGTTTAGTTAGTGTATATGCGACCTAATCAAATATCCGCCTACCCCTCTTTGAATGCATTGGATTTGATGTAGATACTTTTCCTTTAGATTAAAACTTATGTATTATTATATAATTCATTTAAGACCATCATACTTCAATCAAGGTTCTATAAAGGACGATTCATTCGAAGCAGTCAAAGGTTCAAGTATGATCTGTGGTAATTAAACTACTCCTGTCTCGAACACAAACAACTCTGATGCATCAATTATTCTAAAGTTCTTTTCAGAAATTTTTTTTATTTTAAATTAAAATTTACTAATTTTTAAATTTGAAGAGGAATTTTTTTTTTCAAAATAATAAAGGCCGAATCAATCAAAAAGACAAAGATGTCCAGCTAGTCGCATGATTATGGGAGGAATTAAATTGATTACGTTATAGAAGCAATAAAACTGCCAAGAAACACATTTTCTGGATAAATAGGAAGTTAATACCTGAGAAATCTAGTCCGTATTTCTCAGTTGATGTTCGCCATTTGGACATATTACAGCTTCTTGAACACTATCGATAAGATTAAATACGTCCATGAACCAGATACATTACTCTTAGTCATGTGAACATTACATTTCTTAGTCTTCAGAGGGAAACAACTGCCGGCTTTTCAAGAGACAGATAGGGTCTAACTTGTGCAAATAGTAACGTTAATCTGAAAGTGCAGGAATTAAGAACTGGAGCGGAAAGACATATGTAGTCGGGTCAAAACGACATGAAGAACGGTGCAGTTGCGTAAGCGGTTGCGCTCCAAGCGGCGCGGTGGAGATATCGGTTGGAATCGAGGTGGGAACATTACGAACCGCAGCTATGAACTGTGGTAGCAAGAATCACCACTTGATCCTACCCGCTGCTCTCCACGGCAGCGCTGCGAGCACAACCGTTTACGCAACTGCACCATGCTTCATGTCGTTTTGACTCTACTATACACTAAGATACTAACGTGCATTACTATCATTCTTCTGCCATGCTAGACAAGAGTTGGGTCATAACTCATTTCAAGAAAATTAATTGTCACTGATTTACAAACCATGCTAAAATGTGCTAAGATGGGAAAAGATGGTGTTAAGGAGTGAAATAACTCATAATGATCTGCGATGAGAAATACCGAAACGAGGTAAGCAAAGACGCGAACGTGGTGTCCACTATGCGTGCATGCCACCTTGTGAACTTGAGCTGAACTGATCGAATGAGAACCTGCCGATGAGTTCGTATACTTACACAGCACTGGCGCAATGATATACACACTATCTCGTACGTTGCCGGCAAAAGGACAGGTTTACAGTAGGCTCATATGCCACGGCATGGCGGGTTTACTCAAAACTCCACTCGCGAAACGAGATCGCAATCTCGGTATGAAGCGAGCGCAGCTAGGCTAAGTGAGAGCGCAATGTCAGCGATCAAGGTCAACCGTCACCACGACTCGATGCGCCACCATGCTACTCTTTTCGTTTTCCTTCTTCAAGACAAGATATACACTTTCTCTTGCCTAGCTTGTCAAAGAATGTAACTGACGCAATATTAGACCTCTTGTCTAGACCCCGATATGCATCCCATGTAAATCTCTAAAGAAACAGCAGTAAAAATATGAATCTCTACCATTTAGTTTCACCACATCTACCAAACGATACTAGAAGGGAAATTTCATGCAAAAAATCATTGTTCGAACTTTCTTCGTGGAACAACTGGGACACTTGGCAAGCGATCACTTATTTTGTTGTTTCTATGTATTTCAGGTACTTAATAAGTTTTTTTTTTAAACAAGTTATCCGCGCTTATGGTCGCGAGGTCTAGGTGCTGCCAAAACAGTAAGCTACAATACACTAGTCAATAAACGCTGCAAATCAAATTTGAATATTAAAAAAAACAGAAACCTCCTTTCCTCGAATCCATCCTTTTAGTACTATATCGCAGTTAGGACTGTTAAGGAGCTCACTAGGGGGTCATAATTCCTGAAGAACTAAATTCACAGGATGTATTTATTCAGATCTTAACGAAGATAACGGCCAGGCCTTCTATATGCTTCACTGTGAGTCGTAGCCGCTTCTCTGTTCGCCAAGCTGAATGAAGGAAGTTTCACGGTGAAACATAAACCGACACCAATTCAAAAGGTTTTCTTACGAAACTGAACAATTTTGAGTCAGCCACTTGATTGTAAGCATTTTCCCACAATTCTACGGCTAGAATAGTTTAGGGCAAGCGGCAAGTTCGAAGCGCTCAGCTCCAAAATCCTTTGAAAGTGCAAAAACAATTACAACGGAATAGTGCAACATTGAGTTATCTATCAGGAACAGCAACCTATGGGTACGATAACTTTGAGTAACGAAAGAACAAGAATGAAACGACTAGAACTTACGAAGCAGTGGAACAGAAAATTCGAGGAAGAACTCGAAGAAACATTCCAGCAAACATTTCACTCCGTTTAAAAATAAATAGAGACCCTACAGTCTGGTCGTCTTGACTCGACTATACTCTGGATCAACGCGCAACCCGCTCCGGCTTCGATCTTTCGAAAGCCAAAAAAGCCATTTTTGACCAACTGCAAATATTAGCATCGATAAGTTATTCGGATAACAAAGAACGTTCTGGGTACCTTGATCAATGATTTTCTTATATATATATATATATATATATATATATATATATATATATATATATATATATATATATATATATATACATACAAATTGAATAACAAAATCTGCTTAACTTAGCACATGCGAGCTGATCAGAAGGACGCATGGTGGCCTACAATAGCTGATGTTTGTTTGGCGCTGCTTTGCTTCTCCACTGTTTACAGGAAGTTCTCGAAGCACGTTTCTCTGATTATCGATTTCACGAGATTGATTCATTGTATTTATACATCGAAAATCAGTTAGCGCTGAGAGTTTGAACTAATCTAAGTAATTGCTAAAAGTAGACAGTCATAGTATACTTCATACCACATCCAAACATGCAATTATGATGGAATAAAAGTAAGTAGATAAAAAGTAGATAAAAATCGGTGGAATATTGAACACTGAACAATCACTTTGGGATGTGCTGAAGGATCCAATTTCAACTTAGGACTGAAAAGTCTGTAAATTTATCAGCGTATGCAGCCGTGTATTATAAACTGAAAGGGCCAGCCGATGTATTGTTTCAGTCTATTTATCCTCGCGAAAAAGTTCCGTAGCAATTTATCGACCAGGAAGATATGAAAGGCTTGTTAACGCTCGCCGGCTTAAAGCGCTGTGGAACCTCTTACCACTATGCTAGTGAGAAGAAAGTTAACAAATTTCGTGAACTTTAATGAAAATACAATCTAAAAAAAAAACATTTGCAAAACGACGGATACAAAAAAACAAACAAAATGAATAGTTAAGATTTGCAAACCCTGTTAGCCTGCTGCATCTCGCGAACTGCTGCCAAACCTAAACATATTTTACAAAGAATGGATGAATTCCGGAATCACTGCAATATTATGCCACTGTTAGTCTTCAATCCTTGAGCGCAGTCAGTACTCAGTGGTCAATACTGATGCAGTCGATTCTTTCTACTCGCATAATGTGAATAAACGAAAATCAAGGAAGGAATCACAACAAGTCCCGTTTAAATAATGGACACGTCACCGTCACGTGTTATTATCGAATATAACTGTCTTTGTGTTTTCACAAAGCCGTAATGTAACGCCCTTGTGAGATATGACACGTTATGGAACACTCTAGAGTGTGAAATCATTCTGTTAACGCGGTCAGGTGACTAATCTCTCCAAGCTTACCGAGCAATGACGGGTGCTCGGCACAAAGTACAGTGAAGCTCACCTTCATGATAAATGATGGGAACTGATTAGCCCGCTCCATCTACAAAAAAAGTGAAAAGTCTAAAAAGTAGTGTTGAATGAAAGTGACGGAAATGGCGGTTAAAAAAAGCTTGTATTGAATTTGAGAAAAAAATAGAATAAATAGATTAATTAATGTTCTTGAAGGTGGAGACTTACCTCGTGAGAACGTAATTATGTGCGGCATCCCATTAAAATGTTTGAGCAAATAATGAAGTAAGATGAAGATCTGTTTCCAACTGTTCAGCACCACTCCTTGCTGCCGTTCCGGTGGTCCCATCTCGACTCCAACAGCTATTTCCACTGCGCCGCTTCAAGCGCAGCCGTTTACGCAACTGCACCGAACTTCAGACCATTTTGACCCTACTATAACAAGATGGAGGGCACCGTAACTTCAGTTCATCTGTATTATTAAGTAGTCGCCTCTTTAAAGTCACTGCTTTGCACATTAAGTTGTTGTCTGAAGGAGTACATCAACTACAGGAAATCTTCACATTCAATATAAAAACCTGCAGGTGCTGTCTCTTCGTACACAGCTGTTCAGTTGGCTTGGGTGGTGAATATCTAATGCTAAGCTGCGTCAATCGATAAGGTTTCCTGCATGCAATCCAAGCTATATTTGGAAGAAAAAAGAAAGAAAATCAGAATACTGAAAGAAAAAAACGTTATTTAATGAAGCACGCATTATGCCTGAGAACACATGAGCAATTAAAGTCATTCGACGGCTACTAATAAAACCAGACGGCTCGCGTCCGCAAATGTCGTTGTAAGTCAGCCAGCTAGATGGGAAAAGTGAGTCTTGCGTACTGGAACTCGTTCCGTGGTGTGTCTTAGGCCACCTTGTGTCACTCAAAAGATGTAATGCAACATTAACTACCTTTGATACTTTCGCAGAAAAAGAAAAAGATCGGCACCAGCGACAACAATGATAGCTTCTTGCTTATTTATCGCTTAGGACGATTATTTTTGTGGTAGACCAGTGGACTATCTGAGACGACAAGTAGGATAAGGGAGTACTAACTAGCTAGGAAAAAGAATCGTAGCTTTATATTCATATTAGAAATGGATATATACATGCGTAGTACTTACAGCCTGATACTGACGATTTTAGGACTTCTCCAAAAGTGACGCAGATTTGTGTTGCCCCGACTCCTCAACGATGCAACATGTTGAACGAGAGCAATCGCGACTATGATTCCTGACTATGGAACTCTGCTGCTCTGCTGCTTATATGAATTGGGCGATAAGCAGTGAATCCATGACATGAGCGAGCGATGTCCAACACCATTCTAAAGTAGAACATATCCTTTCATGCAAGGGTTTAGCTATCCAAGATAGTAGGCAAATCGCATTGACAGGCAACGTTTTGACACTGCACAAGAATAGATGATATTGTTAGTGATTGAGTAGTAGCCACGAATTTCCCACCAACTGGAGTATGCGGTAAGAATATGAACAGACATCAATTTGTGAGCGACCTAAGCAGGAAAGTTATTTACAAATTCTATAACTATCAAAGAATTGAAAACTGGCAAGGTCTCCATAATTTGTTTGGAGCAAACCCGTAAAAAATAGCGATAAACGTAATATGTCATTTACATATAACTCATTCCAGGTTTATTATCTTGCGCTTGGCACATCAAGGCCACAACAGAGCGAGTGCGTTCACCATTGTAAACTCCCCCTCCCCGTCCCTAAGACAAGGCGTAGCATCCCTATCTTATATTTTCACCTTCACTGAAAGAAAAATTGCCGATGAGGCATCCCACAGCTGAGGGTGTCGTATTTGCTTGAAGGAAACGAAAGTTTCTTGATTTTCCTTTACTCAATTATCGCACATTTCCTTTCCACAACAGCAATAGCTCTCGTTCGCATGTCAACTGTTTTCACTTGAAATCCTGTCGAAATAAAAATAGAAACAGAAAAAAAAAACAAAAAAAAGAGGACGAAAAAGGGATAACAGTTGAACTTTTGGCATTTTTGGAATCACTTCTTTTAACAAAAGTAAATAGTCCAGAAGATCAGAAGATTACCAAGGCATCCTTGTAGGATATGCGCACCCTAAAATTCTAATTCTAACAATACTTCATAAGAAATACTGCATTAACACGTCTATAAAGAATGAAAACACGTGACGGGTAATAAGAATGTGAAGGAGCAAACCACTTCTTTTTCTTTGAGCAAACCACAATAAGAACGCCACCTGCTTGACGCAGAGAAAGGCTGCCGCAGCCTTTCCTCTGTTTTTGTAGCTTTCTCGTCCGCATTCACTTCCCCGGAGAAGATTCAGTCTCCATTAATAAGAATTCTTGTTCATTTAAAAAACCGTTTCAATGAATACCGACTTTTTTTAATATCAAGCATGAAAAGGTCAAGGACTTTTCTGCAACTTTATTTTGTCAAAAGCAACGTATCACGAAATTGACTATGTTAGGATCTCTGTGCGACAGCATAGAGTTCCGGGTGTGGATTGCGAGTATGAGTGGCTACGCTCAATTCCCCCTAATTGTAATGATAAACAGCAGTAAACAGCATAGGGAACTTCTACGACGGCACTACTATCGCAAACGCTTAGCGTCGGCGAGCCGTCTCCCACACCGTTTTTCAGGACGATTCTTTGCAATTGACGCTAGCCACGCTCATACTCGTAATCTACAACAAGAATTCGATTTTGTCCCACAGAAACCCCGTCAATTTCATGATATGCTGCCTTCCACCACAATACGTTGAAAAAAAGGCACATTGAATACAGGGGTCAGTGCTTATACATAAATGAAATACTTTGTAAGCACAAAAATGATGACTTTGCAAAAATGATGGGGGCAGGGGCAATCACGGATCCCTTATTTCTGGACGCTCTATCGTACTTTTTCTCTTAGTAATTCTGGCTTACATGTCATAGATCCCCTAAAAGTAAAGCTTAGCTCTTAGGATCCGACTGATTTAGTTATTTACTTCCAGGAATAAGGGCGCCACTGAGTGTCCCCCCATACATCTTACCTTGTCCGTATCTCTATAATAAAAGCAACAGTTTCCATATTCTAGTTTAAATCCGAAAGAATCAATCCCAATTCTCGCTAAGGAAAACATAGAAACACTTCCATTGCCGCTGTGACTTCTAGTAACTTCACATTTTGATGAATCCCTGCAAGAAATAAAGGTCGTCTCCACGCTCCTACGATCCTATAATGAAAATGAGAAACTCCGAGGGAATACGGACGTTTAGTTGAACATTAGAGCAAGCATTTGAAAAGAACATGTATGAGTAATGATCTCAGAACTGCACTGTTTGTTTAACTGGGGAAGACATAAAAAGGTGAAGACAATCACTGCCACTGTTAAGTGTCTGCATAAGGGCAATTTGTAAATTTGCGTTCATCTCGAGGAACAACAAAACGCATACATATTATCAGCACATCTGAATAACATGCGCAGGTCATGCAGAACGATACAGAGACAGGAACGCCTTGAACACCAACCAGCGATGACATCGCAATTCAAAATTGATCTACACATCAACTCTTCTGTACTTGGTATGAATGGATGAAACAATAGGATCTTCTAAAGGCAGTGAATTCCGGAATGGTGAAGAATAAATGTTAAAATGTGATACTGGTGTTCAAGAGATAACACCGTTATGAACATGTGGCAGTTGCCGTAGTCACACCAACGGCGCGAACTCGGCCAAATGGTCGGAGGAAAAGACCCGCGGTCGATATTCATCAATTACGCGGTGCCGCGCTTAGAGGCACTATTCCGGAAATCTGACGTGGTGAGGGAATCCGTGGGAAAAGAGATGTATGAGTATATGAGAGTACCCTTAGAGATGGGGTTTTAAGTTGCAGGATCAGAGGTGGTTCCGTTCATCTCTCCCTAGTTGTCATAAAAATCTATTCCGTTTTTTTTACGATGATTTCAGCTGCAGCGCACGCATGCGCTGCTTCCATGAGCAAGTGGTCGAAGATTGCTTAGGTCTGCTCGCTGGCCTATTCAGGTAAAACTATAGTGGAATCAAAACGACATGAAGCACCCTGCAGTTGCGCAAGCGGTTGTGCTCGAAGCAGTGTGGTGGGGCGTAGCGGTTAGGATCGAGTAAAGAGTCGTGCTGCTACCGTTCAACTCTACAGTTCGCGATGGTCCCATCTTGATTCCAACCGCTATCTCCACCGCGCTGGGGACCGAAAAGTATGGAAGAGTGCGCGTTCTAACGTACTTTGTATTAACTAAAGCTGTTCCTACGCCGTTTTTTCTTACGAAGATTAGGAGATGGGCGGGACCACACTGGATTCCGCAATCTACAATCATATCCTCAGTCTCTACTTCGCTCGAATTCCCTCACCATGTCACACTCGTGGTATGCCGCCTTTAAGCTCCAGCATCCCTGTCTGTTAAAGACAGCATACCACGAGACTGAGGTGATGCGGATTTCAGGTGGACTATTTATACACGGGATAGTAGATTTTGGAGAGGGGTGTGATTCCGTCCATTTTTTCCTAATTGCCGTAAAAAACGGCCCGGAAAATGCGCGCGTGCACAAGGCTGGCGCGCTCCAATCGAACTTCTTGTGGAAAATAGTACGCCGGAAAACTCCAAGCCGTATCTTCCCGGCCGTTCTCTACAGCAATTAGGAAGAAATGGAGGGAATCACTCCCCCCCTCTCCATAATCTACGATCCCGTATACGAATATTCCACCAGAAATCCGTACCACTCCAGATTCGTGGAGTGATGCCTTTAAGTACACTGGAGGCATTTCTCGCACTTTTCGCGTCGAAGATGGTTCTCCAGCGCGCACGCCGGAAGAACTATCCTTGCGCGAAAAGCCGTTGTTGACGAAACTATGCAGTCCCACAGTCACGGACGCACATAAGGCCGCCGAAATTCCGCGTCTGCGATTTTGGTGACTATCGACTACTAGATCCGTAAACTGAAAATGGTTGTCGATAATCACCAGTGGCTGCAGCCGGCATCCTGCTAGCACTCTGGGCACGCAAAGCCGTTAGAGCTTCTTGAATGGATACATGGCATGTGTCTCAAGGCGGGCACGATCTTCTCTGTTCTCCATCCTCCACTCCGATCTGTCTTGAAGAGGGGAGAAAACTCGTTTCAAAATGCGTCACATTTGATTGCTTCTGATATGACTTTTCAACGGATTGGACGCAGAAGTAGACTTGGAATTGTATAGCTTTAACAATTCGACCCAGCGAATAATGAGAATTTGACTCTGTTACTCGAATTTGAGTCTTTGACGTCGTTGAGCGATTCCTTTCGTGACAATATGTACATGTATTCGCTGTAGTCCTTCCATCAATCAAAAGTGTCATCTACCCAGATGATCGTAAAAGGAAGAGGTCTAGTAGACGTCGACTTTGTTGTTACCGTAACCATTATGTTCATATTTGCCCAAGAGACTGTAGACATTCTTGTTTTACATCAGCAATAAATGAACCGCTGAACCACCACTGTAAGTTCCTTCAAAAACAGTACAAGAGCCCCTTGTTCTCTAACACAAGGTGATGCAAAATGAGACAGAGCCCTTTAGCAGTGTTATATGTTTTCGTTTGCAATGCACTTGATATGACCGCTGCGTGGGGTGTCGATTTGTCCTCGTGAGAAATGTCCTATGATGGTGAAAATTTCGGGTTTAATGGAATATGGTTTCTCGGGGTTTTCGTAACCCCGCAGTTTTTAAATAAGCGAAAGGAGCACGCGTTGCTTGTGTGTCACCCTCAAAGAGAGTTCGGTTAAAGAAAAAAGACACATGGACAATACTGGTCTAGTTTGATGGCACATGTAACGGAGTTTGTCAGGATTGTGCGCTGCAGTGTAGTTTAATAATGAGGCACTCGCAGAGGGAGACCTACGTGCCACAAACCCAGAACCCCCAGCTGATACATTGTGAGAGGAAAACGGGACTCGTACGGTGAAACCACGGATCAGCAACACTGTGGAACGAAAAGGAAAGGAAAATACATAAGTGGCAAAGAAAGGAGTGCGTTGCTGCGAACTTGTAACGATCGCACGAACAAACAACTTCGAGGGACTGTGTGTCGGTGATAAATGATGTGGGCGCAGAATCTGTCTCAGAAATAGTCTGATGACTAGAAATTGTTTTATCCTATAACCACTGTAACCATAGATTGAAGCAACTATCGGTAGAGAGACTGCAGCTGTAATGGGAACAATGTCCACTAAATACATCAAATTGGCTGCACTTTCTATTTGGTCGGCCGTGACTGCGCGACATAGTTTAGGAAACATTCCGGGACGAAAAACACTGCATGTATGATTTTCTTTGCGCTCACCTTAGAGGCAGGTTTCGTGCTTCGCACCACGTTCAAATAGAGCTGTGTGGGGTTCAAATAGAGCTGTGTGAGCTGTTTCGAGAAAGCTTTTTTTTAAATGATACTACAATTCGTCAGAATGAAACGCTGAAACGAGCTAATATGAAATGAGAAGTGAGAAGTGTTAACCATAAAGCTTAGAAGAGGAGGGTAATGAAATGGCCACTGGGAAAAGAAAGAGATTGAGACTGGAAATTTCCCAAATATACGTTAGAGATGCGCTGTTATGTATACATACGATCTTCCTACATAGAAAAGGAATGCGTCCGGTTATACGATGAATCGCAAAGGACGGTTTTCCTTAAACGAGAAGAAAGTCTCTCCCAAATAACAAGAAACTTTCTCGATTAACCTCTTGAAGTAACAGCGGGCAACTCTTCAGAAATGGTGGGAGGCGTGTCTGAAGAGCCCGTCGTATAAGTGGTGAAGACAAGAATGAAATGGTCAAGAAAATCATTAGAAAAGAATTTCTAATAACGACCTCTAGATCAATCCTACAAGTACGAGGATCCTACAGGTTGATGGTTATCGGATCGAATGCGGCATGTAATTGTAGGCCTTTATTCCAGAGAATGGCATACGATTAGATCTTAACTACTGCCGTAAGAAAGTTTTGGCCGAACGCGGACGCACGTTCATGAAAGTTTGAACAAAACACAAATACATGAAGATATCAAAGCGGTAGCATTGTATCACTGAATATCATGCAACACTGCTCCTGTGAGTATATGTTTGAGATCTCCAGGTCTGTATACTGGGGTTTTCGATAATATTTTGGTATAAGCTTTTGACTAGAATTGCGCCAGAATACACCCCGACACTGCGTTTTAACTGTAACATATTGACACAGTATAAGTGACGTTGGAATGGATATTAATTGTTGAAGGGGGGTCGTTCGCTTGGTTTTCGGTTTGGGTGGTTTTTTTCTCCGGGGGGCCCGCGCCCTGCTCTGAGGCGGTCATATTGCTTCTTTTTCTGGCATAGTTTCGCATTTTCATTAGACTACTGGAAAGTTAGCTGCTAGTAAAAAGAACTCAACACCGAAAATCTCTTAGAACGCTGTTTTTTAAAGTTTATCTAATTCACCTCAATAGGTTTCTCGCATCGTACCCTCTATGCTCTATCTCAGTCTTCTTTGCTATCTCTTTGTGTCACTCTTTTCTTTGTTCTACATTCGTTCTACACAACTATTTTCGTTGTTACTTTGGGAAAAAAACAGCATTCTCTTTTAAACACTTCTCGGGTAGCGCTAGGGATCGGAACTTGTGGTTGTGAATTCTCTCTATTACGTAAACTCACGTGTTGCTCGCATTTATATTTTAATTTTATCAAATTTCAGCAAAATATTCAATGTTTCAATGACGCTGGAAATTGCCTGTGTGGTCAGGTGGTCTTGTCTGGACTCTGGACCTCTTGAATTAAATATGAACGACGGAAAAGAGGCCACTCGAGCATCTATAGCAGAATAAACTCATGGATCGCCACATCTGAGGATAAAAGAAAAGAGAGAACCTAAGGATTTTTATTAGCTGTTTATTAGCTGTTTTAGACTGAGATTTAAGAATCCACTATTAGTTGTGACAAAAAAGTGGTTGGTGATAAGGAATTAACGAGAAAGTGAAGTCATAAAGGACACGTGAGTATAGAGACATTATTCAGACAGTTTTCCAAGGCTATGCAGTGGAATGTGAAGTTGTTCAGTAAGAAAAAAAGCTATCAGACCTATCAGTTCATAGATCAGCGCTTATCATCTTACGTAGTTTAATAGAAAAACAGGCGCTGTCATTTGTGGGCAATCAGCGATCGTTTCATGAAAGATAAGGAGAAGTCGTGCCGAAAGGGAAGACGTATGGCCGATTAAATGCAGTAAAATTATATTACATACAAGTGATAAAAGAATGCACACAATAGAAATATACGTCTGCAGTCTTAAACGTAAGAAATCAGTAGTCACGAATTTGAGTGTAACTATACTATAGCACGAAATTCCAGCGTAAAGGAGTCGGTACACGCTGCAATAATGCAGAAAGAATGCGGCATTCACATAGTTAACGGTCTGCCACAGCAAACAATAGACGGTTGTGTAGAGAAGCAAATGGAATACAGCCGCTCGTCTGCCAAGAGTCGCCGATGGGGAACGATTCTGCGACATTTCTTAAAGTTGGGACGAATGTTCTTTGCAAAACATACGACCAGTGTGAACTATTTCTCACTTCTTCAAAAACTCATGGCAATGAAAAGTTACTTATGTTTCCTTATTGGATACCATCACATGCGGAGATAAAAACGATACAATGCCGCTCTACTGTAAAACACGTGCGCAGCAGTCGATAATCATGAATTGGCTGTGAACCTTTATTCATCGGCGCTGGTGGAACACTGGGGAGTTTTAAAAAATAATTTCTGAAAATTATAGAAAATTTGCGTGGTAACAGAATCCTTACCGAAGGAAAGAAGAGACTCAGCTTCTAAGCAACCGAAATCAAAAACTGAATAATTAGTCCGATTAGTAAAACGCAGAAGAAAATGAACAGTGCATCAACAAAGTAATGGCGGCACTGGTGAGAATAGCATCATACACTATCGTACAAAGCCTAAGTTTGTCCGTCCGTCCATCGCAAATTCGCAGGGATCAGAGACCGTATCCAATAAAATTCTCTCGGCTGGAGAGACGTGCTCCAGCAGAAAAATGTGCTTTGTTGGATACATTGCTACCCTATGAAAATTTTCGGTCGATAAACGCATCATGCGGAGGAGATACGTTTGTTTCCACTCGTTTTTGGCAATGGAAGTGTTAACGCAACAAAAAGCTAGCTCCAACAGCGAAGTGCCGCTGCACCGAGTTTGCGTCAGCAAACCAACCAAGTGGTATAAGATAGCGCGATTGGAGAAAGAAGTCGTATTGTATCTATCTTCCAAAGGATATACTGAATACAGGTTTAGTTGTACGTCGAACGTGATCAATAAAGGCACTCCAGAGGTTATGGTCGGGTCCAGTATGAAGCGTTGGTGCAGCTGCGTAAGCGGCTGTGCTCGAAGCGACGCGATTGGGCTGGCGGTTGCGAGCGACTCGGACTGCAGAGATGAATGGTGTTCGCGAGAGTCCCGCCTCCAACCTAACCGCTACGCTCCACCGCAAACCTTCAAACGCAGGCATTTACGCAATTGCACCAAACTTCACGTCATTTTGGCAGGGCTCTAGGGTGGCTATACTCTTCATACGCTTGTCCCTCGTAGGCATAGGCAATTTGCAATTTAATCTTGCAAGAGAACATTTTAACGAAGACTTGGAGTAAAATGTTCGATAGCACGGTATGCGATGAGAAACAAGAGGAGTCGATGTGGTCACGGAAAATTCCTTGAGGCAATGACCGAGTTCCTTTTTTCGTAACTTGTGGAATTTTATGAAACATGATCCTTGGACAATTCTGTTCATGAATTTGCTCACCTCGGGAAGGATATTCTTCTGCAACAGTCAATTCTGCCTCCCATTTTGCATTTATCTCTCAATACCTCTAGTTAAAGTTTACGAAATGCAACAAAAACCCTTCTGCAAGGCAATCGAGAGTGGTTATTATGGGTATTGGGATGTACATCGTGGATAATGGCTTTACGACATCATTGATATTGACCTATTTTTGCTTATTCAGACAGTGGAAACTACGGCTGATGTATACTTTTTTTGAAATAAGTTCTTCACAATTTGAATACAGCCCAGATAACAGAGCCTGGAGTTCAATTAGTGGCTTGTGTACCGTGGTTCAGGAAAATCTCGACAATACTTGCTCGAAAAACTCGGAAAACGAAATGCTCTTTTGAAAATTTAGCATACAGTGTCAATCAAGAAGCTGAATAGGAGAACCACTGCTGTTTCGAAGGACCATTTCGAGAAAAAAATCAAGCATCTCAAGAAAAACAAATCAATATTTTGCGCGGGATGACTTCCTTGATCACCATCTTTAGTCTGTAATGGTTAAAGATCTTCAGGTGCTTGCACATTTTCATATAGGTATGTTTTTAAGACGTTTTTCGTAGGAGTCGTTATCAATTTATGTACAGAGCAGCGATACGCTTACGAGGAGAGGGGAGTAAGTGTGTCCCGAGTAGTACGTCCTCAAACAGAAATAAGCATCGAGGACTGCATACGTCTTTCTACAGGTATTAGAATGGGATACCTACCATCACTTCAACAACACATTCTTTGTTAGGATAATTTTAATTAGCTGCAAAAAAAAGTCAAATCTAAAAGGGAAATATGAATAAAGGTCGCAAAAGATCGTAAGCTATTTTAGTGTTCTAATATAAGGAGCTTCTGCTCCTGCTCAATTGCTGCACATCACAACGACAGCTCCCATTGTTAACCTCCTCAACAATGAGTAGTTTCTCAGATTGTAACAGTTAGAAACCTCTGCAAACGAAACCACTTATCTTCCTTCTCAAGGAGAAGAAATAATCAGAGTTTGGTGCTCTATAAGACTTATCCGTAATAAAACATAATGAGCAAGATGAGATGAGAATGTCTTCAGATGCAGAGAAGACTGGGATGTGAAGCCGAACGTAGGTGGATAGAGTGGTGATGACGTGAGCGGCGCCGAACAACTGGCAAACAGCTGTGTCGGTAAGAAAAATACAAGTTGCAGAGCGCACATACGTCAAATGGTACTTGAGAGGAGAACGACAGACAACCACATGCTGTTTAACCTATTTGTCTTCTAGATTCTCCTGAATCTCTCGTGAATGTGCAGAAGTGTCCTTCAGTCTCAGGGTTCTTTTGGCTTTGAGCTCTGACACTAAAGAGAAAGAGAACTTTCCAACCGAATCTCGAAGATGCGTAAGAAGTCTAAGTAGTGTAAGAAGCGTTACACAATGATAGGGTGAAGAATATCGGTTTCAAAAAAGTGAAAATAAATGGTGGCAGTTTGGATGTGAAGATAGTTCCCGACCATGTATAAAAACCTCGAATTCTTGACTCATCAATTTTCTGAATTTTTTGTTACGTTGTGCAAAAATTGCGGCATTCATGTG
Organism: Necator americanus; assembly: GCF_031761385.1. NCBI lineage: Eukaryota > Metazoa > Nematoda > Chromadorea > Rhabditida > Ancylostomatidae > Necator > Necator americanus. Next base: position 37,511,993 of record NC_087375.1, read on the forward strand.
TTTGTGCGTATTTAAAAAATAAGAGGAGATAAGTTATTCAGAAAGGTTGCGTATTTTTTCTGATCTTATTTTGAATTTCATATCTTGATGATTGATGGATTGAAAAACGGAGGAAAAGAGAGCGGAAGAGAGTGGGGCAGAGTATTTGTAGATTAATGTGTCTAATGTCTACTGTCAACAAGTCAACAGACCATGACCCCTTCATAACACTCCTCTTTTTAAAGAGAAATTCCTAGATACAACTATTGAGATGAAATATTCCGGAGTGTGATCCATTATTTGCAGTATATCCCATGACTTAAAAAAATAACATAATACACCCGGAAAGAAGGGTGAAAGTGATGAAATTCTTTATAATCGAAGCGCTGAACAGATTACGTGAGTTAGCTCAGTATACAATTATAGCTTACACAATTTAAAGCATTTTTCTCCGGCAAGTTGTGAGAAAAAAGTGTTTCCGTGCACACAACTCTTCCAAGTAAAACTAACGCACTTGTTATGGTGCTGTTGTAAAGCTAGTGCCTTTCGGCACATAACCTTTTTGTATTGATTTGCTTTGAGATTTCACGATTTTTAAGTCATGATTATCATCCAGAGGAACAAAAATCTAACGCAAGCCATCCTGATTACACGCAGATTGCCTTTGTGATTGATATTACGAGGGCAACCATTAAGATAATGATAAAGAAAAGCTACGCATGCTGCTTGTCAACTAGCTTTAAGTAGCGCTTAGCGAAGGATTTCAAGCAGAAAGTGACTACGGAGATGAATTTCATGACTGATTGAAGACGGTTCCTTGAACAAAGTCAACCAGTGAATGGAAACTATTTAATGTTGCTTAAAAATATGACAAATTAAAAGTTCATCTAATAACCAACGTAATAAACCACATTAGGTGGGGCAGCTAAGGTTGCTAATATTCATGCGGATCGGTTCAAAGCTGAACCACCAGATGGAACATCGTTAACGAGACGAGTTTGCACTATGGGCGGTCGCAGGTGATGTGGTGGATACCATCTAGTCAAGGTCATTTCAAAAACCGGGTAGATTCTCGTTCGTGTAATACTATCCATTTAAATCGCAGAGTCAGGCATGTCTGCTTTTCTGCGCCTTTCCACTGCAGCATGACCGAAACAAGCTCCGTGAATACTTTCATGCATCGCCGGCATGACTATGTATCAGCTAAAGTGAAAGCTTGATCTCGGGCCGGAACCGGTGTGCGATCGTTATATGAAGGCACGTTTGTTGGTTAGTTGTTTTCGTTCTATGCATTGAGCCCAAACAAAAGCCTAACATTCGCCTAAGCAGCTGCAGATAGAAGAAACTCGTTGAATGTTCGCAGAGATAACTTGTTGAAAAGTTAATAAGAAGTGTTGCAGAGGTTATTAAACAGACAGAAGTTGATTGACTAAACACATGAAATTACAATTTACGACAAATGAACTACTATGATAGTTTGCTGGAGTTTTTAACGAGAAACAACTGTCTTGTCTGATGAACAGATAAACTATGGCTCACCCAACCAGAATCGGAAACAATTCTTTTTTGTCTTATTTTAATTTCGATGGGAATACACATGAAGTCAATCCAGTACTCAATCGAATGATCCGTAGAAGCAAAGGAGAAAACTAGAGTATCTGAGATAATTTAATTTAAAAGAAAACAGAGCTAGACAACCCAAAGATATTTTGCCAATTATGAGTTGTGAAGGGCAGATTAAATGTAATCGATAAGAGGTTCGGAGCGACCGCACGCTCGATAAGTCGACAGATTTGTCTGAGAAGATAGAAACACCGACTTGGTACATTGGCAGTTCCGCGACTTGTTAGGTTATAGATGGGCAGCACATGCGTTGATAGATATCAAACTATTCTGAATTGAAGTCGAACGCATATTAGCCAAATCCCAAGGGGATTGAGCGACGTTGTGCGCTTTATCCTTATTAGTTATGGGGTCTAAAACTAGCCGCAGACAACTCTCAGATTGTGTGGTCGCGTATATGTACGTGTTCTCTAAATAGCAAGTTCAAGTCACGTCCCTTCCCTTGCGCGGATACTTTTCAATTATCCAGCATACATGCAGTTTACACATGTAAAAGAATCGTTGTGCTCACCTATTCGCGCGGGAAGTCAACGGTAGCCTTGGAACCAGGAGGAAGAGAGAAATGCCTGAAGTATTCGTTCCTGAGTGGTTAACATCAATTTTAGTCCTTTGCATAGTTCAATTTCAATTTATACGTTTATTTCGGTTTTTCGGAGACCACAAGACTTTGTTCTGTTCCACTCCAAGAGAAGTTTTGCTGATGTGACGTTCCAAATTGAAGGAAGCCGCCAGGATGTACGAGGCACACTTCGTACAACTGCTCAAGTAAAACTCTTCAAACTTCTCTAGTTCAAGAGTATGAAGCTTGTTCCATTTTTGCTAATATTGAGTTTAAATTCATGTTAAATCAAATCTTGATGTAACATATCAAAGTTGCATTATTTGATAAATAAATCGAAAAAACAAAAGGTAATTCCGAACACGAAGATTATCTCTGAACATTAGAGATTCGCGAAAATTAGGTGATGACGAACAAACAGCGTCTCTCCCGTCATCGTTAATAACTTCGAGGGTGTCGTAACCCGATTTTTCGCAAATGAGGTCACCCTGGGCTCGTTTTTTTCGCTTCTTTAGGCAATTCATTATGAGAATGCTGCCAGCACTAATTAACAATTGCAGACGAAGGACGTCAGTGATAATGACGGCCGAGAATATCCTTATTCTTACAAACTTTCAGAGCTAATGAATCAAGGATTCAAGCAAACGCTTGGTTGTGAAGATATGTTGCTGGATTGTCAACAGTAGTGAGAAACAAACAAAAAAATCTAGCACTCCATGTTACTTTTAGCATAGATTAACACAAAAACACTAGAAAGGTCAAACTTGCGAACGAAACCAGCTCAAATTTTTATGTACGATTCTAATCATGTGCTAATTTATTTTTAAAAAGTCAATCGAATCCAAAAATATAAAAGGAAGAATTAGCGAGGGGGAGTTCACGCTAATCAGTGCATAACATTTACAAACGTTCGTGGGCACATTATGGAATGATTCGTAGTTCGTTGGTATCAACTCGCACAGCCATTGAGGATGCAATAATCAGTACGTTATTAATTGTTTCTGTTATGTATGAATTGGCATAACACCTCCACGATATCTTCCGATGATGTTCACGTCGACGTGTTGCATCAAAACGCTTCTTTAAATGCTGCGTTAAAGTTAAAAAACGGTGCTTTGAAATCAATCCAAAAGAGTCCGAGTATCATAGATTTACAATTCCACTTAATTTCACTTGAAGAACCTCCATCCAGGAGATGTTCCCTGTACTAAATCTTCTCTTCATTGTCTTCGTAACGTATGGAACAAGTAGCAAACATTTGGATTTCGAGACGCATATTGTCTGTCAGGTCTGCAACTAACACTTAAGATGACACACCGCTGAAGTATGCAGGCTTTCCGAAAGGAAAGCGCCTCTTAACTTTAACCGGAAAAGCTCTCAGCTATCATTAGAGAGAATCCCTAGCATTTGTTCGCTGCAGCTTTCTTTCTGTGAGCGTTTTTCACTTCCAATATTGAGATATCTCGGAAAACACAAAACATTTTTACGTAAGTAGGAACTCTGGGAGAGCACCAAAAATCTCGCACATTACTTTGTTGCACTCGTATGGAAATGATATCACGTAGGGTCTACGGAAACAAACCACGATTCACATAACGATAACTGCTGAATTGGACTAAAGTTTTATGCAAAATCACCACGCAAAAAGGCGGTATGGAGTAGATTAGTAGCAAATACGGGCAAGTGCGGATAGAACAGTATGAAGTGAATGTAAACTGTGACTAAGCTCTAGTGCCAATTACGTGCAACGAGGTTGTACTGAGTTTTCGACACAGAACCAAGGTGAACGAAGTATGGAGTCCAGCAAAAAGGTCAGTTCACAATTATAACTCGGACAACTATTAAGCATAAATCTATTGTCAAGAGATGGTAGAAAAACTACTTACGACGTAGGCATAGTAATCCTATCTACCAAGGATTTAGCACATATTACAGCGCTCCGAACACCGGCCGCGGAGAACAATGAACAACGAACGATTTTTATTTTTTCCCACGATCAACACCATTCCGAATGGGGCGTGGATGTAGTGTATGGCAGAAAGAAGTCGCGACGGCAAAGTGAAGTTATTTACTTGGGTAGACGACCTTCAAAGTCGGCGAATTGGATGGTGCGATTTGTGGTCAGAACATTCTTTTTATTGCGTTACTCTTTCGTTGTATTCTCAGAAAGAAACAGAACAATAACTAATGCATGAAATACGAGAAATGGAACCGGTACACTGTTACAGCGGATTTTCACATTTACTCTCTTCTTTTGGTAGATCTTAGAGGTCTTATGCGGAAAAAGAAGGAAAGGACGCTAAGAGACGTCCTGAAAATGACCTAGGCTTGAGGCGAACAAAGAGAAATTGAAGTCGTCGCATATTCCATCGAAGGGCGAAAAAACTGCGGTTGGCAGCAAATACTGCTTGTAGAAAATAACTTAACTGTTCGCTTCAGACCTCGAACAACTTTTCTTCGGGAAAAACAGTAGTTGAATGAGAAAAGGGGTGCTCGTTGACTTAATTAATTGCATAACCTTTTTAACTAGCCTCTAAAAAATCTGAGTCTGAGAAATAAACATCAAACTGTTGATAGGAATATCTTTTACATAGAGTAGATGAACAACAGAGAAAGAGGAGAGCTTGGATGAACAAGAGACATGTACCAAGCACAAACACCAGTAACCAACAAAAGAGTGCACAGAGTAATAAGAGTAATATTTTCTAAATTATGAAAAAAAGCATATGCAAGTCCAAAAGAAATGACGCAGATTTAAGATGTAGACCAAAATCAGTGGCTAACTACTCAGAAAGGACAACAAAAGGAAAGAAAAACAAATTAAAACAGGACATTACCCAACAGCACATCTTAGCAATGAACCACATTCTCTTTGTGTATCGCGTTTTCACTGAAAATCCATTAGCTGAGGCAATGTCGAAGACTTGTGACGCTTTCAATGTCAGTGCTTCTCAACAAATGCACGGAAGCAGATGTCTCAGCGCTGGCTTCAGCTCGTGTGATTAAGCTGCGAAAATAGCTAGAAAGCCTACTGAGGTAGCAAGGACAAATGCATTTGAATCACTAACACCTGCAGTATTGCTCTACTCGTAAACAATGATTAGACACAACCCTCACTTCTTCTCTTCTCAGAGAAAGAAAAGCGCTGTGATCGGACAATTATGAATAATTCAGAGGCATCGTCTAACCAAAGCAGGAAAGAGAGCGCATTTCGTCAATTTTCGCTTAGACCAGTTTTTTTATGCTGTGAATTCAATTTTAAACTGGTGATGCTAATTCTCAGAATAGATTCTTTACTTAAACGCAGCGTTTGCTGGGATTCCTAAGGCAGAGTACTTTCCCCCACAGTTATAGTTATTGACGTATTTTCAAGAGTGCTAGCAAAAACGTATAAACCATCAATAAACAGATGGTGTTTCTCCTTTTGCTGCATTCTTTGAATGATTTGGCTTTCTAATTCCTAACTTCCAACTAAAAAAAAAACGGGTGTTACTCTCAACTGTGGACTAATTGTGCAACTGATTCCAAGAAAAGACCTTAGATGAGAACGATGAGCCAGCGCTACGCTACTGAGGATGTACACTTCACGTTTCAGTTGTAACTCCATTAGCAGGGTTCGACACGTTATAACACATTATTGTACGGATTCTTGAACCATCTATCTTAGATCGTTTGAACTCCAGCAAACCAGTTTAGTTTTTAGATTGGAAAATGTTTTTTTGTCTAAATTACAGATCGGCAGGTTCAATTCCGAAAGAACCTTTATGAGCACCTAAAATGGTGATTGACGGCACTGACGAAACTCGTTCGCAATTTGGCCGACGATTAGTAATATGCCGTCAGCGAAAGTTGCATAGATAACATCGACGACCTCTATGCAGTTCAAGATTTCTCTTTGCCATCGCCTATAGATCTCAGGGGAGGAGGAGACATCTATCCGTTCTTATGTTTGATGAAGCACCAGTTATTAAATTCTAATTCGAAGTAATCTCAAAAAAAAAAGAAGAAAACACAAAATCTGCTAGGAACTACAGGTACCCGAGGTGGAAGTCAGAGGGCCTGATGATGACAGTTGTACGGAACTGCATTCGCAAGGAGTTTGGGATAACGAAGCGGAAAGCCTTCACCTGGAAGGTAGCAAGAGACCGAAAGCAGATGCTCACACCTACAGGTGGAGGTACCTATTTTGTTCCAATGTACCTAGGGAACTACCACTTGCCGCTTATCGGTCAGCAGTAGTTGAGGCAGGAGAGAAAAGGTTGAAAACGCAAAAGGTAATGGAAATGGTTAACGTTTTATCCTCATTGAATGAAAATGTGACCATCAGTCTAGATTATGGTTGCCTTGATCGGCATAAGTGTAGTCTGGGAAAAACGACTTAAATCTCGGTGAGCTGAGCTGGAAGCTACAAGCGTCCCGGAATGCAGAGACGAGTGGAGTTAACGAACGTTCCACCTCGGCCTCAACCGCTAACTTCAACTTCAAAACTGTATCGTGCTTCAGATCGTATAGACCACACTTTGTGTAGAAAACCATATAACTACAATGAACAAATGTACCTAAACCTTAAACCCAATCGAATGGAAATATTTCAAATATGCACAGCAGTGCTTATTTGACATAACCATCTAATGTTTACTCAATGTAACCTATTATTAAGTGGGCACCAATATCTTCTAGAAGCGACACGAACAAAAAAAACCTTGTTTAAACAAATTTTCAATGTGTCGTGAAGTCACTTGTCTGCTCCGCCTCAATTTCGAAACTCCAACTTGTTCGTATTTTGAATGCAGCTTAGAAACTTATACTCGAAAGATATACTAGAAACTTATAGCTTAGAAACTTAGCGATATCAAATGCATCAATTTTTAGCTGTCCGGATAAGATTGCAACATCTTCATTCCGTGTTGAAAAAAATCTGCGAAGAAAAGAAAAGAATCGGCTGTAACGAGAGATCTTTCTGTTTCAACGCTTCAACTACTTCTAGCTCATTCATGCTCTCTTATGAAGTTCGGAGCTGTTTTTCAATCGACGCGTTACGCTAGAGTGGATCAATCTCAAATCCAATAACTATTGAAGCGGACCCAACATCCACCCCCTCCAAACTTTGAGCATAGATATTTTTGCAAATCTTCCATACACATCCTAATTTGTGGGACTATGTCACTTTTCTTAGTTTGCTGGGGGCTGATAGTTTGTACGGTGTTTGCTTGTTTTGCTGCTTTCATTTGCTTAATATGAAATAATGGCCGACAAAAGGCTGTGCATTTTCGCGGAATATCCCACCATCCATAGAATAAAAGTGTAGCGCACTGCTCTAGTCGTCATTTAGATATACCTACGGGTTCAACATCAATTCAGAACTGTTTGAAGTTTATGAATACGTGTGCAGCTTTACAACGATTTGCGGTGCGAGCCGATGTGTCAGCTCAGTGTTTTTATCTTCCCAAACAAGTCAGGTACAAAATAACGACAACGCAGCGATGTGCACTAAGCCTACTACCTACACTAATTCTGCCCTTCATAACTCATAAATAGCAAAATGAGTGGATGTAACCCCAGCTATGGCAAAGGACCAGGAGGCAACAGGTACAGTTAGACCCTGTACTGTATTCATTCCCACATTACCTTTATCCAGTTGGATAAATGCGGTCTGACGAATATGATGGGGTATATCACTATCCGACAGGGATTGATTCATGATTAAACACCAAAGGCGGTGGGCAAATTTCCTATCAGCAGTGGATATGCGTAGAAACGTTAGTTCCCACAACGAACAAACGCAATGAAGTACATAGTACCCAATTTGGACCACGAAATTGACCAGTCATATTAGACAGCTCGGTTGGAACAAGGAAGCGCAGATGATTTTACTGATATCACAATGCAATGCGTGGATCTATAGAATGTGGAACTCACACCGAGATACTCGCATTGCGAACAATGAATTGAAAATTTGTCTACATGTGCACAGCTTGAACTGTCTTCTCGCATCATTCGAATTCTCTCCAGAAACACTGATTAATTGCAACGGATAGAGTGCGCTGCCGGATTTATTTGAAGCAATTTTATATGTACGGCTCTGAAAGCAAAGCGAAAGGTGTCGAAACAATGTCACTAGGTAGAACTAGGGTGACTGATTCACGACCATTCACTACACTATGAACTATGTGTGTCGTTCGCCTCTTTGAGCCAGTTGCCACGGATGTCGACAACTCGTTTTAAATAGCTTATAATCACAAACCTATTAGTCTTTATTAGCTCATTCTGCTACAGTTTAGGATGTTTTTACAAGTCATTGTCCTTATTCCAACTATGAAAATGTCTTGCTTTCCCCGCTCTTCCTCTCTCGTCATAAAGAAAGAAGATGTTAGGCGAGAAGTGTGATGCTTGTCAGAATTCTTCCCTTCTACCGACAACTGCATATGATTTTTTATTTGAGAAAGATTTAGGATATAAAGAAATTCTATAAGGAAAGAGGTACGATGGGTAAGTCTACGAAGATGATTGTTTTGTAATGAGGTATGCTTAAACCAAAAATTTTTCTGTAGTTCTACTGAACGGCAGCAATTTGGTGTATTTGTTTTCAATCGCCTTAACCTAGGCCGGGAAGGGAACTAGGGATACTGGTTACAAGAATGAAGTGGCGCTCTACACGTTACATGTTATGAAGCGCAGTTTGTCTTGTAGGTTTTGGATCCACACGCAAAATAACTAATAGGAGCTCACATAATTACAAAAGTCAGAAAAAATGTGACATAAATTGCTTTAGCGCATTGCCTTGTACGTGAGTGCTCGCATCGTGCTGCAGAAGAGATAAAAATGGCAAAACAGTGAAGAGGTGGTAGCCAAAGAAGTCGGGCACAAAAGTGCTGAGAGTAGTGCCAAACGTATAACAACAATAGGTCAAAGGACTTGAGTTTCCTGGAAATATTCGAAAATTCACTGCTGTAGCAGGGTGACAGATGACCCAGCATCACGAAAATGACAACTTGCCGGCGTTTACTACGAAAGATGTTGTTGCGTTGATGGGGTGGCGTTATGATGCAGCTTTGGCTTGGATCTAGTTCTGGCAAGGCGAAAGCAGCTCCAGAAACACTTGCTAGCGGAAAACAACTGACGACGTCATATCACTTGTTGGACAGGTCATACGACTGGTTTTGTCATAAGTGAAAAACTCGCAAAAAGCGACAGGTGCATGTTAAGTGAAAATAACGAGAATCAAACGAGTAAGCGACAGCCGTGCACACTTAAAGGCAGAGTATCACGATATTGACGGGGTGCAGAACCCACAGCAAGCGTAGATTTTGGATAGTAGATTGCAGAACCCAGCGTGATTCTGCTCATCTTTCCCTAATTGTCATAAAAAAAGGTGATGGGAATCGCCTTTTTTCCTACGAGCCACGTCAGAACGCGCCTGTATGTGCACGTTCTGGTCCCCTCCGCAGCCTATTCATTGGTTGAATAAGCTGGTGATAAGACATAATCGATACCGCTTGCACTTGGATTGAGCGCATGCACAACGGTAACGCGTTGTAACTGAAATCGTCGTAAAAAAACGGGAGTGGAACCACGCTTGGTTCCGCAATCTTCTACCTGAACTTTCCGCGTTCGCTGTATATTCCGCAACACCGGTTGTGTAAATAAGTTATGAAATCGCTATTGCAATCGGTCATGAAGATTTTTCAAGCAACAAGGGGAATTGGTAGTTGGGAGCAGTGGCAGAATAGACAATAAATTTTGCGACTTCTATTGAATAAAGAGAAATGAACTTCCACTATTGAAGAGAACAAAAAGCGACGATGGAAATGGCTATTCTGCGCTCGCGAAAGACGTGTCATTACTGTAACGCCTCAAAAAGAAGAACCCATGTCAGTTGACTTTATTGGTAGCCTACTTTGATCACCAAGAACAATTTTCACACCACGTCTTGGACTAGCACTGTCATTAATCTAATAGTACCTTTTAATTTCATATAATGAATAAACTGTCAATTATGGTATTGTGAAAGCAAAATGAGGCAGAGCTCAGTTGTGTGGGCGAGGTCAGACCATCGCGCACTGCGGCGAAGAACGGTGCTAGCAAAGGTTGTTACCCGATCCTAACCGCTATGCTCCGCCGCACCGCTTCGATCGCAGCCGCCGCACCGTGCTTCGGGTCGTTTTCACCCGACTACACCTCTTGTGTACACCGCAGTTCCAGGAGAGGTTATCCTGCTAAAATTCTGTTTGATAATAACCGAGAACATTCTCTTTGTTCCTCGGACAAAACATTTATTCCATTTTTTGAGCCTCAGTCATATCTACTTAATTAGTTCTTGTTTACCTAACATTCTTCTTCATTCCGCTTTAGTTTGAAGTCCCTGTTGCACTTGTTTATTCAGTACCGCTCGTAAATGTTTGGTTTTTACATGCTACGTTAGTCCTACCAAGGTAGTTCTATCAGAAATCCCTAGATATCTATGTACCCTACCATGAACTGTATCAACTGATTGTAAAAAACATTCTTCCAAAACTTGGACTAAACGAGATAAGATGTCGCAGTTGTTTATAGCGTGCACTACATGTCGTTTGTTCACAATTTTGGAAGAAAAAAAGCATCTTTGATGGTATTACGACCCATTCATTCTGCCAAAGTTCCATTCCCTCCAAAAGCAAACAACAAACGAACTCGTCCCCATCACACTAATCTAGATGGTCATCGATCACTTTATGACGTAGTATGTGGATAGGGTTTATCGGAAAATGGCATGTGGACACTTACAGTTGTTGTTCGTCCATCACTCTTCCTTGTATGCACGCCTATAGTTCCACAGTCAAGCAACGTCATTGATGCAGTGTTTAGTTGTCAATGCCTACGAACAGCTTCGTGGAGATCAATTATGGAGAGCTCATACAACTCAATTTTACAATTTCTCCGCACGACGATCCTACTGTCCTTCCTATTGAGCATTTCGTTCCGTACTTTTTCTGTCGCTGATGATATCCGAGAGGTCAGCTGAGAACCTAAGATATTTTCAAAGAAAAAGTTATTTTCAAGAATATTCTTTAAATTTATTTCATGGTAAAGAGGCTAGTGAAACTTATGAATAGGGACAGGAGATCCTTTAACATGTTCTCCTGCAAAATCTAAGAACATAGAGATCTTCCAATAAATACTACATCCACTTGTAATCAATCAATGGCATAACTATATGCAGTTGAACTTGTCCATTCCGCACAACACATACATAACAGCAACGTACTGTCATAAGACACATAAAATCAGCCACCCCATATATGTAAGAGAAAAGTGAACTGGAAGCCAAAAAGCATTATTCACTATCTAAGGAATATTTCAAAATTTGATCACCGAACTATGAGTGTGAAAACTTCACTTGAGGAGAACTGCTGAACAACAAACATGCTCAATCTTAGAATTTAAAAAAATCTTTGGGGGAAAAACCGTCAAGAATTTGAGAACTAGCAATGCAATGGTTAGTGAGAATGGTAGAATCCATTTTCGTAAGATTGGGAAGCCCCATCTTCGGAGAACCGGCCATATTTCGGACCCACGTCATTCTGAAAAGAGATCAATATAATGCTCGGAACATCTTGCAACGGGATATGTTCCACTGAGAACAGCCAGAATCCTTACTCTTCTACATAAATTCACCTACTCTCATATACCAGTTGGCATGAATCCGAATCTACAAATGAATTGCAATCTAAAAGTTTACATGTAATCTGAATCCAGGAGGATGGAATTCTAGATGTCATTCACAACTCGTGAAACCCTCAAAAAGCGTGTTAGAAAGGACATTTTATGCGGCGATTTTAGTGCTGAAGATTGAAACTATTTATTTACAATCAATAGAATGGGAACAATAAAGTTCCGCAAAAACTTGCGTTTCCTTTGCAGTTCGCAAGAACAATTTCGTACCGTTTTGTGAATGAAAAGCCTTAAACCCTACCGCAAGAACCGCTAAGAAAGTAATTAAGAATTTGCCTCGTATCCCTCGAAGTGTGGAATATATACACCTCTGCCATATAGTAATTATTCACATCGCTTGAACAGCACCACCTACCTCGTCAACCATTCTGGACTCCTCCTCTGTTTTCAAGAAGAACCGTGTTAAATCGAAATGTGGGATTTCGTAAAGTGTAGCCAAGAACAACATCATACAACACAGACCCACTAACAGATACACTAAAAACAAATATGTTGAATACGGAAAAAAGTGGCTTAGCAATAAAGTAGAAGAAAATAAGATTCAGTTCACCTGTTGCTATTACTTTGTACACGTTTCTGTACTCTTGATCGGGGCTATCACCCGGCTCATAGTCGCCTGAAGATATAGTAAAATTTCTCATAAGGTCTTTTTCAATGCATTCATTTTTGGTCAACGACGCAACGAATGAAGACCTCGCAATTTTTTGGATCGGGTTTAAAATGGTCAGATTCAAAAATGGCAGATATCACCAAAGAAGAAAAATCAAGAAAACACCTAGAGAAGTCTCGGAAAATCACTTTTCACTTTCATTTTCGCAGTTGAATGCCATTCGATGATGGTCACTTCACTTGACCACTTTTAAACACTGGATTCGAAAAGGGTAAGATGTAAAAAAGAAAGGAGGAAATATACGCACTAAATTGTGCCAATTTGGTCCATCATTCTTTTCACATAAAAAAAGTACTAGGAAAAGAAATTCTTCTACGCAAAGTATTGCAGAAGTAATTGCTAGAGCTAAGTAATTCTTAAAATGAAAGATTCATTAGCAGAAGTCGCTGCGACATGGAAATGTCGCGGGGGATGAAGTATTAGGTAAGGTAAAAAGCTCTGAGCGTTTTTTTCGCTTTATTTCGACGATGAAATTTTAAAAAAATTAGGACTAACCGATTTAGATCAAATAAGCGCCGTTTTGTTCGACAACTTTTCTCCATTTTGATGCCGATCTAATAATTTCACAATTGAAGAAGTCCTCGTCCTTATTGACAAAAAAACTCGACCACTCATTTTCACAAGCCTCTCTTGAGCCCAGTTTTGTACCATTAAGAAAATTTTGCAAATGGTAGGAAAGATGCCCGGTCTGGGCTATACGGTAGGTGCGGTATAACCACCCATCCAAGGTCTCGGAGCCTCTGACAGAGTACGTTAAAAGATGGCTTGGTTTATCTTGATGGAACACAACATTTTTCCTATTGGCCAATTCTGGCAGCTTCTGGTCGATCGCCTACTTCAATCTGATCAGTTGTTTACAGTAGAAGTTCGAATTGAATGTTTGGCCCAGTGGAGGAGCTCATGGTAGACGATTTCCTTCCAATTCCAACAAACACAGCAAAACCTTCTTGGCCGTTAATCCGGGGCTGGCGATCGTTTGTGGCGTGCCACCGCGATTGAACCACGATCTTCTTCGGTTCTTGTAAGCGTAATATCACCTTGAGATCCCCGTATAGTATGACCCGATGTGATTTTACATCTCTATGGCTCCTGAACACATCAAGCGAAAACGCTCAGAACATTTTACTTCACCAAATACTATCAGGTACTCAGGGCGCTACAGATTTATTTATAGCACAAGTGATATCTCAGACGAACACGAACTAATTTGAAAACAAAAACTTGCCTAATCCAATTGTTGTCAGCGACACGAAACAGTAATAGAAAGCATCCAAGAAAGTCCAGTCGGGTTCAATGTTGGTGAAGACCCAAGCAGGGATGAGAAATACGAAGACAAGAAGAAGCAAACATACTGTTGCAAGATGGAACATCTGAAAACGAACGAAAAATGCATAGATATGAAGTGTAGTTAGCTGCATGGACCATTATATATAAATATAAACATATATATATATATAAATATATAAACAATACCTGAATCTGTCCAGCGTGAAAAATGTGCGCCAAGTGTTTGTTCAGGAATCCACGCAACAACTGCGACGGTTTTCTGAGACGTGCTACTATTGCAGACAGTAAGGCTAGGGTTAGCGGTATGCCTTAATAGGGAAACGCTAAGCTTGTCTGATTAGGAGCGAGAACAGGACATCTTAAAAATTATTAACAAGCGAGTAGGCCGCTAGATAAGAGTAATTTGTGGTCGAAATCAGTCAGTTTTTGACTTAAGATCAGGACTCACAAAAGTTGAGAAACATCAATAGGAGGAAATCATTAGATCTCCATTCTCACAGGCTGACAATGAAATCAAATGTATTGTGGTTTGGAAAACGGTTATTAACACTAATCATAAGCGCTACTATACAGAACAATGGGCGGAAAACGAAAAGGTTAAATACACTTCGATGAAGCTCACCAATGATACAATACACAATTGTAAACAATTTTCCATGTTCCGTTCTTGGTGAGACGCGACCATAGCCTAAAAGTACCGAAATAGGAAACAAAGATACATCCCCATCTCCACATCCATGTTTTCTTATTCTAACTTGCATAGTATGGGTTACACCTTAATCGCAGAGAAAAGGCCTCACACTTCCTCGGTGAAGAAAAAAAAAGGACATACCAACAGTACTGATGAGAGTTCCAGCAAAAAAGAACGCTTGGCCGAAGGACCAATTTGGTGAACTCGTCACATTCTTCTCCATCCAAATGCCGTTCAAGGCGGCATCGCGAATATCAGCGAATAGTCGGTCTATCTCGGACTCTGAATGTGAGTTAAGAAAAAGAAATTACAATGACATCTAATATTTAAATAGAGAAAGTTAAAATACAGCTAAGTAAATTTCGATGTAAGTCTGAATTTAGATAGAGACTGTGCAAGTAATTCGCAAAAATAATCCTAGCTTTGCTGTTGAGGAGAGTAAATTTCTCCCACTAAGTACGGATCGGTTGTGTATTACCGAAACATTAACTTTTCGTGGTATTTGTTGTCAGAAATACCTCCTTGTCCAAAAATAGTGATATTTCTTGCCGTATGAACCATGAAGTCATAAACATATTTCTTTTTCTCCGCCTTTCAGCGGAAGAGCCGATACCCTCACTCAAATCTAAAATGACCTATCCAACACGAATATTAATGCCGATACTTTTCAAATATAAATAAAAATTTGTCAGAAGAGCTAATATTGCATAAGTTCCAAACCACGTAGATAAGAAAGAGGATAGTCCAATCCACAAAGGAAATCATAAGGTTTTGATGTTCGTTCCAAGGAAAACTGACCACAAAGTCTGGACAAACACAAAACAACTGCTCCTGCAACCTCCAAACGGCACCGCACAGTAAGCGCAGTATTCCGATGGGGGAACAAAGAGTCTCTTGCAATTCTGTTAAGAAAGCAGGCAATTCTCTCCACGGCTCGCGTCAGAAATCTTGGTTTATGATCCAAGATCTTACGGCTGGTTAGGCATAGACCGATTTACAATCGTGCTACAGTAGTGTCAAAATGTAAGGTAAACAAAGACCAATTAAATATAGTAGAGCCAAAACCTGAAGCACGGTGTAGTTGCGTGAGAAGTACGGTGCGGTGAGATTGGAATCGAGGTGGGACTAACAACTATGACATGATGAAAAAATCACTGTTTTGACTCAAAACATGTACAATATTTACGTCTCTGGAGATTGAAGAATACAAACTTACGATTAACTCCAGTAGCGTTCTTGAAACGATGTATTGCAAAAGAGAAATTCGATCTAGCTTCAACTTCATGACCATATTCTAGAGCTTGGAAGACAAATGCGCCTGCGACTAGATAGCTGACGAGGAGAATCGCAACGGTGATTATAGTACGACCACGTACCGCTGAGGTCATTTGTCAACGCAAACAGGAGGAAGGGAACAGCTAAACAGGCATACTTTTTATAATAGTTTTGGAAAATGGTGTAGAGTCAAAGACAGCTAGAGGAGAAAGATATTAGAAATGTTCTTGTTAATTTGTCAATTGTTGGAATGATGTCTATAAAAATATGAGCTCTAAAAGATGATACTAAGATCTACGTGATACGCACTACGTCCCCGATGCATTTTCATCTAAACAGAATCCACTTCCCTCAAACTTTTTTATATATGTATAGATATATATATATATATATATATATATATATATATATATATATGTATAGTTCGGTTTCATTCATAGCGCATAAATGGCTACATGGGAATCGTCGCGGCTATCAGTCACACTACACGCAAGTGTACAATTCTAACACGATCAATGATTAGCTTCCGGACGTATTTAACGAAGGACCCGCTGCACAGGGGGTTGCTATCTACTGCTTGAGTCACAGTGAAAGCAGCGCGGATACGAGTAAAGAGTTGTGCACCATTCTTGTTGCCCTGTAATTTTGGAAAGAAACTGCTTCAACTGTCTGTAAAATTTCGTCTCATCGAAAATTTGAAGGGGGTGGATTCGCGTTGTTGGTCCGGAACACCACGATGCGCACCGCTAATTACGTCCTTATTTGAAGACTTAGTTGGATAAACATTTCAGATCTTCTTCGGCGTTATTCTTTTTTCTTCTCCCTCTCTCTCACTAAAAAAAGCCCCGATACCTGCAAGTCATGAGGAGGACTCCAGTCAACCTAGCGCAAAAGACAGTGAGACTGGTGACTGTCACATAGCGGGACCAATCTCCTTTTTAATCCTCGGCTAAGTTCTAACCATTTGTTGTTTGCGCTTTGCTTATCTAAGCGTTGAGCAATCTTCTTGACAAAGGGCATCGGATCCTACACTGGATCTGTTGGAGATCACTTCCCACTTACTTCCTCATGTCAGAAATGTTCCAAAAACTGAGAATAATGTTAAACGAGAGGCATAGAAAAGAGGCAGAGAGAGGGACTGCGATGTGGGCAGTGGAGAGAATCAACATTTCCAGGGGTGACCGAGCAAGATACGTCCATGGACAAATAAGCAACAAGCTTATCAGCTCTAGGAAGTGGTAGTCAAGGAAGCGGAGTTGTCTGTGTCGAAGAGGTCTGACAAACAGTTGCCGTTAGTTAAAGTCTGAATAGAAAACAAGTATAAAGAGGTGAGACGTAAGAAAGAGGATGGCCGATATCGATAATTGACCTGGTCTACGTGGACACTATAAGAATTGCTTTTGTTTCTGCTGAATACAACGCAGAACGAGAAATGAGGTAATCAACTGCCTTTTAATCAGGAGGTCCTAAACGAATTTATAATGGAAAAAATGACCAAAATTGTGACGAAAACAGCTTCCCAGAAGTTTCATGACTGCTCAGCGATCAACGCGACGAGATCATGAAATTTTGCATTTCGCTCTGTTTGTCTTTCCACGAAAAGAAAAGAAAATGATTTGTAGCCTGATCCATCATTCTCAAAATAACTTGCTCTTTCGTGATTAAAATATTAAATAATAACAATAATAACAATATAATGAATAAACAAACATGACCCTCCCTCTACTCGATTCCTCAAAGGATATTCCTCGTGGTAATGTTCAAGGAAATGTCATGGGTCAATTCAAGCAAGAGTGAATAATAATACCAGTCAGTTGCCATGTTTACAGAAACTCATTACAGCAAGGAAAACGCTTGAATTTCTGACTGCAGCGAGTTATGGTTCTATACTTAACGAGAAGAAACCCCTTAAGTCGTATTAATGCACACTCATTGGAAGACATATTCTTACTGATACTGACACAAGTATCATTTGTAGCCCTTCTTGGGGATGTTTCACGTGAAGCTGCATATGAAGAAATTCAAGTATTTGAACAGAAAATCAAGAGGAAATTTGTGATCGATTGGTGATTTAAGTTAGAAGAATAACACTTAGCTAGCTTTCTACGTCTTTGATGAAGAAGTAGCTCGAATGTCGAAATTCTTCCTACCTTCAATACCAGCCGAGATCAGTCTATCTTTCCATTGCTCCCTATATTCCCAATGTGTTTCGCGCTCGATTCGCTCCAGTGGATACTCAAGCCTAGAAATATTGTGATCCATCTTAACGCCAGCAGTATCTGGTATTCTTGACAAAAAAAAGTATATAGAATAAACGAGTGCAAATAGAACTGAGAAACTAGTGCTACAAGTGCTGCAATCTGTTTTGTATGATGTAGCGCTGTTTTGGGTTCCAACACAAAAGCATGCCTGTCGCCCTTTACACATCAACAATAGGCCGTTATAGTGTTGATAAGCAGTCTCAATCTGTTTAGTCCCAAGAATTCTCGTCCTCATTCTCGTGACTCTCTTTTTTGGGTCACGAGGCTATCCATAAACTTCGTGGGTGACGTCATAATATATGGACGCATCGGTTCACACCTAAAGCACCATTTCCGAGGGACCTAACAGCCGCAGCGCCTCCGCTCACGCAACTCACACATGTCCTCCCGTTGATGCATAGTCACCTCACCTGACTCTTAAAGGCACCACCCAACGAATCTGGGGTGGTACGGATTTCAGCCGGGTAATGCCTATACGGGGTCGTAGATTGTGGGGAGGAAGTCGATTCCGTTCATCTCTTCCTGTGTCAGTGTAAACGGACGAGCGCGGAGCGCTGTTTCTTATCTTCTGTTGTTCTGTTCTTCTGCTCCAATGCGCAACCATTGCACCCGCCCCGCCTGCGATTCGTCCAATGGGTTTTCGACGAGTCGCAGGCGTGGCGGGGCGCAATGGTTGCGCACTGCAACAGAATCCGTCGTAAGAAATAGCATTCCGGGGTCGTCCGTCTACACTGATACAGGGAGAGATGAACGGAATCACCCCCATCCCACAACCTACGACCCGTATAGGCATTACACGGTTGAAACCCGTACCACCACAGATTCGTGGGGTGATGCCTTTAAACAAAGCCGAATTCGTGCTGCGGTATGGATGTCACGAGTGGTGGGTGATTAAATTCTTGAATGATTAAATTCACCTTACAAAAACAATAGCTCCGATCAGTAGATAAACCAGCATCACAAGTCCTCCAATGTATAAACGAGCGTTGCTATCACGCATTTTGCCTTCCATGTCGACAATAACCTAAAGTCCAGAGAAAACCGTTCGGCTAAGCATCTACAAGCCAAAATCGAATTATTTATCAATGTTTTAAAACCCCCTACTTTATTGTTTATGGAGAAGATCTCAAGCCCCATTGTTGGTTTGGAAGAAGCTCTGAAAAAAAGAAGAGTTTGACTTGCGGAGAAGACAAAAGAAAATTTCCTTATACGTAGTCACGTATTTCATTATACGTAGTCACGCGTAACTGCGTAGTTATTGGTCAAGCACAGGCGGTTTTAACGTTTTCCATCCTCTTATACTACAGAGAAAAATTATGATCATCTTATACACACACAGTAAACAATAGAAAAGGAAATGAAATTTTTCATCGGAAAAAGAATGGTTGATTTTCTCTTTGTCTGTTCGAAGTAGCATCTGTGACAATTTCTAAGAGAGGAACAAACGATCAGAAAATAATGAAATATGAAGAACTCACAAGAGAAGAAATTGAAGTAGTTATGAGAGAAAATGAGAAAACAATATCAATATTATTTTAAATAACATATCAATATCATATGCACATTTTGCAAAGGATCCTCCGAAAATAAGGTTATTGGTGTGGTGCTGGTTGCAGTAGGTTAGAGGAATAGTTTTCAATATTTTAGCATATTTGCAACCAACAGTTTTCGAATCGAGATGCGAGACGCAAAATGGAGGAAATCTCTCTCAAATGTCTCCGAAGCGCTGCAATATTGAAATATGTGAGTGCTGAAGTCATTCAATGGACGCAGTACCATTATTTTTCCGGGGAAAAAGAGTAATTCTAGTTACGCTTTAGGTTCATGACTGCATTCTCTTATTGGATTTCTAATTCGGATTCATACTTCTTTGTCTTCGTACTACGCCCCTCGGAAAAGTTCTAAAACGAATTGCTTCTATCGCAATATTTACTCCGTCCCACCCTCTCCAAGTTTTACTAACAAGAAGAAAATGACGAGATAATACTTTGTTCGTTCACTTCCGGCGGAGAAGCCCTGCAGGCGTAGCTCTGACGCAAATCATATTGTGTTGTTGAGTAGCAATAAGTAATTTCAAAACAATATTATGCTTTATATGTTCCTTTTTTGCCCCTCAAATGAATCTTTCAAGTAGATCAAAACAAATGGATAATTTTTTTGCATTCAATTTTTGGAAAATTGAAAAAATAATTTTTTGGAAAATTTGCACACGTAGCTTTCAATTTTCTTTGACTGAGGAATTCCTCTGGTTTGATAATGGGACTTTTCTTCTCAGTCAATTTTCCTTCTTCCCTTCATCTTCTTGATTTTTACTCGATGGTAGGATATGACAGAATTTTTGATCAAGTGTTTTCCAAAAAAAAAAAAGATATTCGTAGATCTGCTGTTCTTTTAAGATTCTTTCTGGAAGATGAAGTCTGAAGTCAGCCTGAATTTGTTTTCGATCGAGTTCCTATCACGGAATCATGACATAATGAAACCATTACTCCAGAACCATTCAATCCCCTTCGCATATGAATGGCACGGTACGATATCACTTTCGCCGGGATATTTTGATAGCGATGGAGGGAGGAACTGTTCCCGAGTATGCGAGAAAAAAAAATTACTGACATTATTCTAGCAGGTAAGACATAATTTATGACTGATTTTTTTTTTGCGGTAAGCCATTGTTAGATTACGGAACGGCGTAGAATCAGTGTAATACGGAAACTTCCCATTATTCTTCCACACTGACAGCTAAAATTGGGCGTTTGAGGAATTATCTGATGGAAAGGAGATTAAAGAAGGAGAAAGAGAACAGGTTGCTAAGGAAATGGTTACCAGATTTGAAGATTCATTGCTGATTGCGCTGTGTGAAGTCCACATAATAATAGGCAGCTCTTTTTTTGTGCCAAAGTAAGAAAATTCAAAGATGGATGTCAGTAGAATCGCTAATTCATCGACAGAAGACGAAAAAGACGCGAATTTTTGTTTTTTCGTCTTTTTTCATGACACAGCCCAACTTTCATCTCTATAAAATAAAATATATACATCATTAGATTCGTGCTCTCAAGCTCTATCTACATATTGGATATTTTTTTAAAATTTGCATCATCCAATCGATCTTTTCCTCCTGTAAAAACATATCCACTTGATATTTGAAGGAATTTGTGATATAACGCGGAAAAATGAGCTATTTGTAAGACTACATGAAAAATTCTCATCTTCACAGGTTTAAAAATTACAACATTGAAGACATATTATAAAAAATTGAAACAATTTGTTGTACGAGAACCGCTCCTTAAAGTGATGTGCCGATCGAAAACGTACCTCGTTTGTTAATCATTTGTGAATTTTCAAAAATCACAACAAGTAATACAAAACACCGAAGTTGTAACTTTAGCTGCAAGAAAAGCCAGAAAATTCTGTTGAGCTAGAAAGCGAAGAGACAAGGCTATCCCAAAGAAATAGTTTTTTTTTTTTGCTGATTCTCTAAGAAAAAAAATCCTCAAACTACTAATGTAGCTCATTTACGGGGTTGAAACATATTACTTTAGTCAAACTTTCAAAGTCTTCACAGCTATGGAATTATATAATAGCTGCTGGATATGCCAAAATGTCCGAAATGGCATGTACATAACGAATATGTAATTATTATTTTACTTTTCAAACTATATATTTACGTTCAAAACCATATATCCTTGGGACTCAATTATGTAGCCTGGAGTCATTCTTGCTAATGGGTGACCACCGGTAATTTTTTCAAAAAAGTGTTTTAGCGATAGGTTTTAAGAGTTCTAATCATATGCAATTAATAGAGCTAGCACACACGACTCTAAAGATATACAGATTTTATAATAGAGATCAAATTCAGAAAAAAGACGAAATAGTACAAATCCGCGTCTTTTTCGTTTTCCTTCGGAGAATTAGCGATTCTACAACATGTTTCGAAAGAAGAAAGATCTCTTGCAGAAAGTTTCAGTAACTGTTTGTCATAAATTGATACAAAAATTAAATTGATGCCATAAATTAAATTGATATCTTCTTTTTCAGATTTTCTTCGTCCATATATAGTATGGTATACGTTAACAACGTTACGTTACGTTGTTACGTTGTTTAGCAGAGTTCTGAAATGTTGATCTCGTTATAACAATTGTTCGCCAATATATAAAGGATTTACGTATATTATACCACTTACATAAATCATATATAGGTCCCAATGCGGAGACCCTTAGATTTCCAGTCTAGTTGAAAGACTCCAAAAAAAATCGGCAAATGAAGCGGAATATTATGGAGGGCGTCATGATAGCCAAAATCGAAACAACATTCTCAATTCCATGCAGAGTTTGCATGTTAAGTGAGGTAGCAATTTTCAGTACATTTCGCAGAGTGGAGGAGATATTAAGATCCTTTTGTAGCCTTCGACAAAGGACTGGAATACAGCGCCGATGTTTTTGTACTGAAGCCATGGACACGCTTTTTTTTAGTGAATTGCATATGATTTTCTCTTGTGTTAGCGCATTTCTGATTAATTTGCACACGTTCAAAAATGAGAGGACGAAGTTTTCCAAGGAAAAAATTAAGAAATCAAGATGGTTTGGCCATCTGTGACTAATCACGTGAAAACGTACATATGTAAGGTTTGACACACGAAGCCAGTGACATATGAAAGCAGTTTAAAGATCCCGCCAAAAATATTTCCAATGATATTTTCAATAGATAGGTATGTGGCCGTCAAGTAAGAACACTATTTAATTTTTTTAATAGCTTGAGAGGAAGAAATTCTCATTGATTTCCTTTAACAGGTATTGAAAAACTTGTAGTTACAATTTACAGACTCTGATCATTTCGCTGGTTGAGCAGAAAAGAGGGAATGAAACGAAGAAAGGCTGTTGCAAATTTTCGGTGTCTTGTCGGTCAAATAGAAGTGGAGCGTGAAGCTAGAGAATACGTCTCTATAAAGGAAGCAGATAAAAGGAGAAAATCGAGAATACCTATGGAATAGAATATATCGCATAGGATTGTTTCCATGCAAACTCTCACGAAAAATCTTCGCCAGATATCCAGCAGATTTTTCGAATGAGTGTCCTCTTGAGGGGATTGCGCCGTTAACGACCGTGTGGTGGTGACAGGCCCTCAAGCACTTGACAAGCCCATCTATAGAGAAATCCACGTATTTTCGTAGTTACACGGAGCAAACATTAAAGAAAGCTTTTATAGTAGAGAAATATTTATCTATTCGTTCTTGGCTAAAATAGAAAATAAAAGCGTGAAATTGGTCCAACATTCATGCTTGCAAATCCGAATAGTTTTGCGATATGCTAGCTCGACTAATAATCGATGTGTTTTGTTTCGTTATCCGAATGATTAAAAAAGGGAAATGGAAAGCATGCAGCGAAAAATGTCAGAGTAAAAGAAGAGCAAGAAGGACAGATGGCGTACGGAGAATGAAATTCGAAGAAAATTTAAATACCCGAGAATACAGAAAAATTCTCGAAAGGGAAAGGTGAAAAGCGCTTCCCTCTAAGGCACTCACTGTCAACTTCCAAGCACACCTATTTGAACCTATTTGATAAATCGCAGCTATTCGATCACAGCGTAAACTGAAAAGAACCGTAACATATTTCAAAGTCTTCAATTTCAGTTAAACTTGTAACCAGGCGCGAGATTTACGCTGCATCAAAGCATTTTGCAGCACAGGCCAAGGAAAGTGGCTTCCGTCGAAAACGCCAATCTAAATTATTAATATATAAAGTATAGGAATAAGCAACTAGCGTTTTTTTTTCTCTTCATTGGGAAAAATACATATAAAATAGAAAGTACTTCGAAGGTGTTATAAACCATTCGAAAGCAAATCCTTCACTCTACAATATTTTTTTAAATAATAATATCTAATAACACTGACTTTGTAATCTTATTAATTCCTGGTTTTTCAGATAATAATAACGCGAGTCAAGTAGGTAAAATGGAGAATTTTCTACGAAATTTGTTTTTTTTTTGCGTCTAAACTGGTCACTGAAGTTGAGATTTTGCTTCGTATAGAGAAGGAACAAGGTCTGAAAATAACGCTCACCGTTTCCCTTCAAGCTTGAAGATTTGGAATTTTCACCTTGAAAACGGATCACACACCGGTCAACCCAATTGATGTCAGTTGCGGGAGAAATCGTTTCTCCAGTTTTTTTTTGAAAACAAAAAATTGCTGCGAATTAATCAACGGCATATTCTCTATTGCAGTTTCTTCTCATAGCTTCGAACAACTCCTTCCCACCGTTCTATAGCTCTTCTATGCGTCTCTGTGAATTTTTGAAAGGTTCTTTTAGTTTTTTTAAAAATATTTTCCAAGCCTTTCAAATTTCAAAAACAGCCTCAGCAGACTTATCGCCTTGACTAGGTAAAAAAAAACTTTAGGGGGTCGAAAATGCCCCGTTTGGTCGACCAGACACTCCGTGCTGATGATCTGAAGGATGGATAGTCAATTAGAAAAATCGGAGTAGGAGTATTTTGTGGAATTATAATTTTTCTATCCAATGATACAAAACCCTTTGTAATTGCTCTCTAGTTCTAGCTTTTTTACTTTGAGTAAAAAAGAAGTTGCTGACAAAAGAGAGCCCACTGTTTGTTCCTCAATCCAGTACGTGGGACATGAGTTCCAAAATGAGTTTTTTTTCAATAAGTGACCATTTCAGCTGTTTGAACTAATCAAACTGGAAAGTCAAAAAAATGCTGAAGCTTCGTTCTGGTTTACAACATTTGAAGCTTTCAAATTGTTAACTGCTGCATTTGACAGGGAAAGTGAAACCTATGAAAGAGGGTTTCGAGTGCTTTCTCCTGACGAAGTAAAGAGGTTCCTAGATTCCCACAGATTTCTATTCTGAGAAGTCACTGCCAAATACCTAAGAGACATTTCTAACAGGAAAAGTGACAGGTAACAGAAACAGGTAACAGAAACAAACTGTGAACGTAAGATTTGCAAAAAAAAAACAAGAATGGGTGATGCGGGTCATGAACAACTTGAAATCACAAAAATTCATCTAAATCGAATAAAAATCACCTTTTGTTTAAAGATTCAATGTTATCCACCAGTGACATTTTGTCCTGTTTCTTTTTATTCTTTGAGCCTGGATATTGTTCCAGGGGTTTCACAGATAATTGGTTGGTGTAAAGAATAAAAAGGATAAAGTGCTTGACGTTCATCGATCCGCTTGGGATGCGCCGAATGACGACTTTAATTCAGAATTGTTTGAGATTTATGAACGTCGCGTAGTCGCAGAAGAACCTCTCACCTATCATTTTTGCTTCTATTATTATTATTATTATTATTATTATTATTATTATTATTATTATTATTATTATTATTATTATTATTATTATTATTATTATTATTATTATTATTATTATTATTATTATTATTATTATTATTATTATTATTATTATTATTATTATTATTATTATTATTATCATAAAAGAAAAGAACACGTAAAACATCACACGTAGAAAAAGATATTCATTACTCTTTTTGCCCAGTTCCGACTAAAGAATCTTCCTTGGAAAAAATATCAGAAAAATATTACGGGCTGGGTTGAAAAGAGGGTAGGTCAGAGTTAAGTGTTGGGAGCCCCCTCTCGTAGGAAGATAGCGAGTGAAAGTTTAAAAAAAATTGCTCCTAATGTGTATATTTGTCGTTTTAGAGGTTCCAGATGACCAAAGCAGCTGCTGATTGAAATAACTGATGCCTGTCGCCATCGTTTCCGTCATAGCCTGCTCGTCGTTGGCGACAGAGTATATTTCATCCTTTTGTAACTAATCCGTAACATAATTAAGTCGACAGATAACATCATGTTGCATAATAACTCGCTTAGACCGTGTGTGTCTATGCGTCACGAAATTCCGAAAAGCACAGAGATAGGCCCTATTGGCTTGAATCGCCCCAGGACAACCAAGGTTTTCATCCCTCCGGTCCCGATAAACTGGTATCATACTTGTCTGGGAGGGGAAAGTGCTGACTTTATACATCGACCGAGCATAGAGAAGATAGATCACACTGCCTTATCGTCTCGTCCTATTGCTACCTCCAACATGAGTTTGATTCTGATAAATAAGGAGAGCAAGGACAGAGACGAAAGAAACAACTCATGAGAAATACTAGAAAAAAGAAAGCAGTAAAACCTCTAGAGAATTACAATTAGATGTAACGGAATAAGAACTCGAAGAATTTTGACAAGATCTCTCCTTGCAAGTAGAATTGTGGGAGAAATGCAAGAGCATCGAAAGTTTAACAATTTGATGAATGTGCAGCTACTGTAGTATGCCGCGTGCCGGAAGAAATGGTCCTGCAGTATTAGCTAAAGTATACGGTGTTCTAGAAAGTAGTCAATTATGCAATTCACGCAACTGCATTCTTTCTGTGAAAAGATTTGCAAGAGAGGAAAAACGCGAGAAATAGATGAGAATATATGTGGTTGCTTCATTCCATCTGAGAAATATTCCACTAGGAGGATGGTGGGAAACTGCGAAAGCATCATCGTTGGGGCGTTTTGGGAGCACAATTTTGTTCATTGGAGATACTTTGCATCCATCTAAGAAAAATGTTGGAGATATCCTAGAGTAGGATCTCAGAACGACGAGAATTTGGAGATTTGCTGCAACACGTTTGTCGTTGTCCTGGAAGTACGTAGGGATTTCCTCCCCTATTAGCACATGAACCAAAATCACTTCCCATTTCTTCTCCGATATTATTAGCCGTATGGGAGACCCGGTTATAGTAGAAGAATTCCTAGCGAACTTCAAAAGGAGAAACACGCTAGCGATGCAATTGATATGTGTGCAGGTAGTAAGAAAACAGCATTCGAAAACCAGAGAGCGAGAAAGCAAATAAAGATTCAAGATATGGCAAAAACAATTGTGCATTGGAGGCTCAAAGGATGACGAAGCTGGCGCATTCTTTTGGAAATTCCTCACGAAAAGAGTACTTCAGAGAGCGTCTGACGAAATGCACAAGAAAACTCGTTCGACATGCGAGTGACGTGCGTTTCTGCACTGCCGAGGATTTCAGGAATAAGTCTGTCCGCCCATGAAAATCCGTTACAAATCACATCTCCTGCGGTGTTTGAGACCTGCAGCGTGCTTGGATGCATAGAAATAAATCCACAAATGGGAAGACGAAAACGAAACGATTCATCCTTTCATTTCGGTTTGAAATCTGCAAAAGAATAAATCACATCGTGCTGACTGCAAGACCTGGCTGATGTCCACAGAAAATAAGCGTGGGTGGAGAAAGGTATATTGGAGGGAATTTAAGGAAACATCAGAAGTGAAAGAGAGGTGCATAAAAATGTGACAGAACAAAGTAACCAACATAGACCGAAACTGAATAGGACTTAAAAATACCTGCAAAAAAGGTGGGACCACTGAAGACAAGATGCCCAGTATCCAAAACAAAATTCTGTCAACAATAATAAAAAATGCTACGTATGAAACTGTGCAGTATAACCTTGCAGAAGGTGATTTGATTATGGCAGAAAAGAGCGAAGAAAACTATTGAAATTATTTAAACACGAACATGTAATTAAATGACATATATTTGTAATTATAAGGGAGGAAATTCAAAATATTAGACATTGAATGAGTTACAAGGAGTCGAAATCTCACATCTAAAGCTTTAGTCAAAATATTTGTTTTAATGCTAATGTTTACTTCCAGATATTGAAAGTTAAGTCTGAAAATTAGAGAAATTTTCACGTGCCATGAAGCCATCTTCTATCACGTGGCACATCAGAAAATTCCATCGGTAAAATTACAGGACAACCTCTAGAAATAAGAGCAGAAAATTAAGAAAAAAAAGTAGTGTTTACTTATTTCGGGAATAACTCATGTTTGCCACACTTCCTAGGTCCAAGTTTAAAAATCGAAATTGCTGTGAATGCAACGAGAGAGTGACGTTAAACTTGAGGTATGCTACTGTAAAGGGGGCCGACGTTAACTGGTCCCTGAAAACAATGCAGCGAGCAACCCTCAATGCCTCTTGGAACTATTACACGAGCTGTAATGTGTTTTCATCTACTTCCGCTTGCGATTAGATCGATTAGGTGTAGGTTACGGCATCATTAACACCTTTAAAAGCGTACGAAATGATACCAATAAATCTGATCACGTTAATAATAACCCCATTGGACAAGATGCCTTACCATACATCTACCGTAACTACCGCTACTAAAGAAATGCTGCATTGCAAGTGTCCTGTTAAGCCCACAAATCCTAGCGTGCTGTTAAAAAAAGACTTCATTGTAGAAAAAAGTAAAGGCAAACTAGATGAAACTGAAAATTAAGGAAAATAAATAATTGGGGAAATATTTTCAAAAATATCGAAAAAGTTTGCACACAACGAGTTTGCACACATTTCAAACGAAATAAAACGATCCCCACAATCCTATTCACGCTATATTCCACTCTATTCGATGCTAAAAAAAAGATTTTTTGGATATTTTGATACAGAGAGGTAGATTAGATGGAATTGAAGCAGAGAATCAGAAGATGAAGTGCGATTTTTATTAATTTCAAAGCTATTTTTGAAATTGTAGTATTAGGAAAGAGGATATGACATATATCCAGGAATTCCTTCTTGCATGATGCAAAAGCAGATTCTCTTCCACTTATAACATAAAACCACCATGAAATAATTTGTGGAATGTTTAATTGGCATTTTTTTACGTATGGGGAGCATCGAGTATCGGGGAGCGAAGCAGTAGAAAGCAGATTTTTGGGTCTTCTGGATCTATTAAGCGAATCGATGACTTTCATTATCTCGTGAGTACGTGGCCATACAGGATGTAATAATGTCCCGTTCGTGGCAGACATCTCAGGTATTATTTAGGAAATATTCTATGAGGAATAATGAGGCGAACTAATGGTGAATTTAGCTAGGCAAAAAAGGGGACTAGTTCAGTCTACACAAGAGCAATATAAATTCCTAAAGAATAAAGATTGTTGCCTCTTTTATCGGAGCGACTGCGATTAGTCTGCTCTTTCTACCAGTTGGATATTTATAGAATGCCTAAAGTACATGTCAACGTTACCAGTGAGCGTGGGAGACGACTCAGTTACATCGGCTGACCGGACGGCTCAAAGGTGAAATTGGATAATCGACGAAGTCTTGTAGTAATTCCTGAGCTTCTCAAGAACCTACAGTAACCTTTATCTTGTGGGAGAAGCTAAGGTGTCTTACGCTACCAGGATTTAATTTGCCGTAAGCACAACGAAACCTATTCCCAGCAGATTGGATCGACTGGCGCAGTCTCAACGAGATTCCGGATGAAATATTTCTTGCGCTATTCACAATTCACCGTAGTTACAATGAGTCAGCTGCAATTATAGTCGGCCGAAACGGTATTAAGCTTGGTGCAATTGCGTAGGCGACTGCATTCGGCGCGTTAGAAGATGCGGCTGGAGTAGACGCGGGACCCTCGCTATCTACACTCACCGCTGCGGTCCGAGTCGCTCGCGTTCGCCAACTCAACCGCGCCGCTTCGAATGCAGCCGCCTCCGCAACTGCACCAAGCTCCAGGTCATCTGAACTAGAGGGGATCTATGATCTATTATCAGGAATGAATGCACCATGCGAGTTCTCTTAGAGTTCCCAATTCTCTTAGGACGTAATCTGTAGCAACTCCAATCCAAGGGTAGTATTTTGTGACCGACCACCTAATTCTGGACGATTCGATGAACATCGCAAGTGGTTCCATGTCGTGATTCTCGGTCTGTCACTATCGCTACGCCGGAATTGCAGCACTCACCAGCCACACTATTTCCTCCAGTAATCATGCACTGTGAAAACGCAGCAAAGCTTGTCTGAAATAATTTTCCTAATTTGTTTGAGTTTACTGGGTTGAATTGTTCGGTTTTCATCCTATTTACGAAAATACGACGAAGAATGAATTCTGTTTTCTGAAAAACCATTTAAAAGACCGTTGAAAAACCGTACAAATTCAAGAATTACTTGAAGTTCTTATAATTTAGAAATTAAAGAAATTACACATTCTTTTAAATTTTAAATTAAATTTGAGCCGATTGTGTGCAGCTGGACTTCACTCATAATGCAAGCGAAAATATATGAGTATAGTTCTGCAGAAAGTTGCGGTTTTCGTTATTGCTTGTTTATTCTGGAGAAGTCCACGATACTACATTTGCAAGACGGCTATGTACCTTTTTTGACCGTGTGATATCATGGAAAACAGCAGCAAGAAGGCGCGTCATTTTGTGCGCGAACGCTCGTGGCTTAAATGAAAATTTTTCAACCATATTCTACATATGGCAAATGTAATGTAAGCAACTACTGATATAAAAACAAAAAAAAAACAAACGGCTAAGATTTACTTTGCAAAGACTTACAACTATTTTAGACACCAGATTCACTGCCTATCTGAGCGAAAAATTTCTAATATTTAGGGAATATGGATCAGTAGATAAACAGTTCGTGAGAAATCAATCTCATCCTAATGTGCTAAGATATTGTTCTTTCGTACTTGATCGTTCTAGGATTGCAAGTCTTTCATGCCTGGCCTAACAGTCCGATCAGAAACATTAGAATCCCAGTGCAGTTGCATAAGCTACTGACAGATTTGGTCTGCAAAAATGAGGTGAACTAGCGAGGTTCTGCTTCGATTGCATCCGCTAGCGTCATCGTGCGCAGCCGCTTACGCAAATGCACCAGACTTCATTTCATTCTCGCCGAACTTTATCAACATTGTCAATCCTACAGTATCTTTAACTACCTGAAAAACACACACCTATAGTCCGTGACAAAATGATTTTCCAGAATTCGTTCGTATGAGGAAAAAGTGAGTAAAATAAATCAAATTCGCTAATTTATAGTCACGGCGTGTTTTTCGCTTGTTTTTTTTCATTAGCTCCGTTATGCTTTCCACATTGCTTTGTTTAAATCTCACAATTGTGCTCATTTCTGGACCGCTTTCGCTTGGTCCTCCGAGATTTTCGTCGACCAGTTTCCAATATCCAATTCTAGCGCTAAGCAGCGTCTCTCAAGTATTATGTTTCGTGCGATGATTACATCTCTTTGTGCGTCTCGGCGCTCTTCGGTGGATTACACGCTCTCGGCGAAGCATTGACGAGATGTATGTAATTGTGGCAATAGACCGGCAGCACTCAAATTTGCAAGCAAAGTAGGAATGCATTGCATTGGTGCTAACGAGAAGAATGTTGCAATTTTCAAACATTCTAACAGCAATAAGGTGGTAAATTCAAAGAAATCGTGGTACTAAAAAACGTATTGAAACGTGCTTCTTTGACCGTCTTTGACCATTTTGTTCTTTGAGTGAATTAAGCTAAGCAACCATTACTCTCTAGGTACTTAAAAGAACCTTGCGGTTGTACGGGATAGGAAAAGAAGGATTAATGTCTCCTATAAAATATTGACTTATATTGAATTTTAAAAAATATAAGTAGAAACAGAGAATCCAGATAGAATGACATAACAATTTACAACATGAGAGCTCAAATTGGCAATTTGACAAAAAAAAAATTGACAATGCGAGAACTGTTTCCTACGATATTTTCGTTCCATGTTTTCTAAGGTCAAATTCTTATGCACAATCAAAAATAATCCCAGTAAATAAATCAAGATTTCGAGGTCGAAGCAGTATGGCGGTTTAATGACAACACTGAGTCAGAGTATAGCAGTTTAGTGTTCGAGCACGTCCTGAATCAGTCAAAAATATGGAAATTGTACTTTAACAAACTTACAAAGTTCTTGCACTCGCAAAGAGCTGTAGTAGCTGCCGTAATATGGTAACAAATGCGCTTCTCCTAATTACAGTTGAAAAGTCATGAAATAGAACGGAAAGGAAAAAAAATTGGTTGAATGCGCTTGAGAATTTTGTTTTCATGCCACCTAAATATTAAGAAGAGTAAAGCATAATTAAAATGAAGTGAGTAAACAATGCAAATAAGGCAGCTGAGAACGGAAAACAAAGCTAATTCAGTGTTTCAGTGTTCTTGAAGATGAGAAGCATCAAAGTATTGTAGCTACGCAGTGAAGTAACCAAAACAAGCATCTTATCAGTATTTGTTGTCTAAGTCCATTGGGATGCGATTATGGACCGAGCATGATAGATTTCAAAAAAAAAAAACCAAAAAAAGAATAAAGCACTAAAATATACAATAGGAAAGTTAACTTACTGGATTTACGTCAAAAGAGACGCATCGTTTTATTAATGAAGTAGTATTAATATATACCAAAACTTTGTATTATTATGATATTTTCTATTAGGATCAATACAAATATCTGTGGTGTTGTCTTACCAATACATGTGGACTCGTCTTAAAAGATGAAAAAGAAGTTTGCTCTTACAAAATCAGAGAAGATGATAGAAACTGTCGAAATAATATGTACAAAAAAGAGCAGGAAAAAACAAACAAAAAATATATATACGACGAGAAATATCGAATAATGTGAAATAATAAACAACAATGAGAAATGGAAGGCGACCCGCCTTATGAAGAAAGAAAGGAGAGCCGCTGTCCTTATATGAAGTAAACAACGGTTACCATGGTGGCTAGGAGAACACCAACGTCTTTTTGGTGCAAAAAAATAAGAATGTTAATTCATTAGCGATTACTCACTACTATTAGTCATGGAATTAATCATGGCTACGTTCAAATTTCAAGCCATTTAATTGAAAGAATGAGTTTTTTTTCCGAAGCAGCAACAACTGATCACATTGGGATAGAAGATCTTTCATTTCATGCAAGTAATTTTGAAAGTTTAGTTTATAGCTGTACTTTAAGCCAGCCACGTTCTCGTGAATGTTCGGAGAAGAAACGCGTCATGCCGGAGTCATCAATAGAAAGCAGTTGCATCAAGATTATGACAATGATATATGGACACCATCCGAAATGAGCAGTTCGGAGAGGTGCAATCCGTCGAATAACAAGCATCCATCTGGACAACCAATGCTTCTTCAAAATCATTTTCGAGTAAAAATTTCGTACGGCTACTAAAATTTTAAGACTATTATAACATTCGTACAAGATAAGTGTAAATTTTAGACGGAAGCATGAGCACTACACTACAACTATGCCAACAATTATGCTAGAGCGAGTATGGTGGACCTGGATAATCTGCGTGGCTAATATGAGGGCCTAAATCAAAGTAAACCTGGCCCCAACCCCGCAATCACATGTATATGAGCGCTCGCGCAGAAGGAGTGTCTCCTCCTTCGCCGGAAATTCAGCACGCATGCACTAGAATACTAAGAAGAAATTTTCGTGACTACCTTTCTGGAAAATTCTCTCCATGACTTTGTTTTTACACGTTTTCGCTCGAACGTTTTACTTACCAGTTTTACTTACTGAGTTTAGTTTAGGTAATTAGTCAAGAAAAAGAGTGCGGTCTGAGAGTAACACGATAGAAAAGAACGTTAAAAATCGAAAAAAAAAAACATTTGAAGCGTCAGTTCTTACATAAACCAACAATTTTGTCTCGTTTAGATTAAATTTTGGTCTTGAAAAAAATTATGCTCTGCGGATTTTGACTGAGCATATAAACTATAACGGCGAAGCGGAAGTTTATCAATATATGTGGTTTGGAAAACAAGAAGGAGTCTTTCATTTTTTTTACTAGTTCGAGTAAATATTAAATAAATTTTAGTAAAAGGGCAGAATATTTGAACTGCATACGTACAGCTATAAAATGAAATCACACATTTTAAAAGGCTCTGAAAATACTACCTAGAAAACCGAATCGGTTCCCTTTTGGTTGATGACAGTAAAGAAAGAAGACGAGAAACTAAGAAATTTGGAACATAATATTAAAAAAAATATGAAACAGCTGTCTTTTATGGTAGAGTTGGGGAAGAAAGAGGAGGCGATAACGGGACATTTTGCTTTGCAGAACACGCGACGTTATATGCGGCAAATTTTATTTCCTCGGTTTTGAAAGCTTGTAAGGGAAATTTTGTTGTCGGAGAAGAAAGGAGTAGGAAAAGCTCAGTCTGCAGGAAATCCTTAATCCAATCCCCAATCTTTAATTCGAAAATTATGGCAAGCAATAACAAGTCGAAGCGAATCCTTGGACGACAGCCAAAGAAAGTGGTCAAATGATGTCATCGGCGGGGAAATGGCGATCTTTTCGTCGATGGGCGTGGACGAGGAACTCGTCCATCAACTGAACCGATGCCTTGATTCCACTGGTGCAATGTGATTCATTGTCGTTCATTCGTGCAGCTGAGAGCGTCGGCCGTTGTTCGGCCGAGATGTTGTCGAGATGGTGAGCCGCAAGCTCTTCTCTCATACCACAGAATATTCTAGCAGGTGTTTTTGCGTGGACATAGCATAAAACCGCCATGGAACTCATGTATTCCTCCGCTTTCGCTTTCCTGTTTGGATGTGTTTTCTCAACAACGCCGTTATGCCGTCTCATCGCCTTCGCACTCGAAAAAAGAAACTCTTCGATTTTCCTGAGCGCTGAGAATTTCCATTTGTGAACTCCAAGAAAAAAAGTGGCTGATGCGACTCGTGGGACTACATCTAGCAGCGTTCAGCTTATTCAAGCGGCTTACAGCCAGCGAATAAAGGATATAGCACTGGATTTGAAATTTTGCCACACAGCTTATTCAATGAAACTTTCGCAAGCGGTGAACTTTCTGATTTCTATTTTGAGAACCATTGTGTAGCCCTCTGAATGGCTTTGTTCCTGCAAAACTAAAGTAAAGTAAGTAAAACTGAGAAAAGATAAATCCTCCATTCGTAGATGAGATAACTGAAATTAAAAATGTAACGAGAGATTCCAGTCCTGTGCTTGAGATAGAAGAAGAAATTGAAAACGTCGGATGTAAAACTAGTACACGTTCTGGTAATCCATATCGACTCCGAAAAAGAGAAATAGAGACGTTCTATCAATTATTGGAGGTCATATTTTCACTGTTTTAGACAAGTCATAATAAGTGAATGTTTCTATGGACATTTTAAACAACAGGACACATCACACCTTCTAAATCGTTTTCGCTGCTAAATATGAGTTCAGTCCCTCAGGAAAATTTGATGATGAATTCATCAAAGTTGATTTCTCACAAGAAAAAATCAAGAGAACTTTGATGTCCCTTGCTGCAAAAATAGACACAGCACTCAACAAAAAAAGCCGAAAAATTGAGGTGAACTGTTAAAAGAGGGGCTACTGTTCTGCATCCCGTTTACAGGTTGCTTCAGCTAGCTTTTTTTTCAGGATTTGGGTTGAGTTTGTGGATATTCCGCTAGTTGCATTTCCTTGTGAAAGGAAAAAAAAGCAAAGGAGAATATGAAAAAATAGAGAGAATAGAAATAAAACAACAAAAATAAATTGTACATTAACTACTAGAGATAGATAAATGGCTCTCGAAAAAGCGGTAGGTGACGCAAGTTGGAGAAGAGTGAGGGGGAAGATCTCAGTATCATTGATTGTTGAATTGATCTCTTCAAGTGAAAATAAAACAAAATTGTCCTCTATAATAAAAATGCACAAGTACGCATAAATTCATCCCTTTTCAATTTCATTTTTCTATTCGAAGCGGTTAGTGGAAAAGCGGCCTTTATTGACTAAGCTGATATTTTCTCTTTTAGAAGTAGAAGAATATACAGCGGATCCAATGCCTATCAATGGTGAGAACTGCAAAAATGTCATCTTTTTAGATTTTCACACATCTACTAGTGTGAACCATGTTAGTGCAAATAAGACACGTAGATCACTTTTCAAAAATCTACGGATTTAGAAAATTAGTACAAAGGTGGTCCATGATAGCATCGTTTTTGTGGTGGACGAGTTTGCAGCCCTCAATCCTTGTGTGTATCAATATGCACGCTCAGGATAATTGGAAAGTAAGCATAAATACACGGCTGTTACAAGATGGATTGTGTAGGAGCTGCTTCCGCTGTTTCCTGAAAAATAAGGCTATAATCGCAGACATTGTTTATGATCTTGTATAGAAGGGGCTAATCCAGGTCCCTGGAGAGCAGCTGTAAATGGTTGTGCTTACCCCACCCCTTAGAATGTTTGGTACGGATACTTAAACAACTTTTCGACCGTCGAATGATTCACTTTGATCCAATAGATGACAGAAATTGTTATTATTATTATTATTATTATTATTATTAGTTATTTAATATTAAAGCGATTATTCAAATTTTCACTGAGGTGTGCAGTTTTTAAACCTACACGCACACAGAGCTGATCTCATTCAGATCGATATCAGATTATAGGGATATTAGGTTATGGCCTCTTCAAGTGATACCTGCCTTGGATACAAGGTGGATACCCAGCAATCAGACTGGTGTACACTTTAAAGTCTTACTTAAAGGCAAAAGTTTGAAACAAAATTAAGATTCTTCCAGGAGTTAATGATATTTGTAGCATTTTAAGGAAAAAAAACCTTCTGTTGTTGCAGGAGGAGTTACTTACTTCGCTAATGCATCTAAGAATTCTAGTTGTTCCTGGTCGATCTGAGGGAGGCTGCAGGTTCTCACCAGATGTGTTCATAGCCGGTAGTTTCCTTACTGGGCGCCATGATCTGTGTACGCTCTAACTGACACCATTGATTTTCAAGACCAAGTCAGGGAAAACTGAGTTCTGGATAGAACTACATTATAAGCTTACATTACAAAGCTTATTTGAAAAGCGCACTCAGGGTGCTGCACTGAGAATTTTTATTAGATCCAGAGAGATTACCCTCAGCGGAACGTTATTTCTAACTATTGTTTTTTAAGCTGAATAGTCTGAAGTATGTACAATCGTTTATCTGCATCTATAGACGATAAAGCTGCCCGATAGCATCTGTTATTTAGAGTCCAGAGTGGTTAGCCTTGGCAAAACCGATTCGTTTTTGACCAATGTCGTAAATGTTGCAGTAGGTGCGGATCCATGTGTCTCCAAGAATCCAGGCCGGTCCAAAACCACCAGAATTCATTCCGAAGAAGGTCAGAGCGCACTGAAATAATTGTTTTGAGAGGGCTGTACAGTAGTGCACCTATCACGAATTCAGTTTAGCCACGAACCTTTCCGTTTCCGAGGCCAAGGTCGAGCACGTACTCTACGGATGGGATGTTGTACGTGACACCATTGATGGTGAAGATCAAATCAGGCTGAGTCTTCATTGTAGAGCAATCCACAGTGTAGAGCTCATTTGAGAAGTCGTATTTGGCGCCAGTTTGCTTAACGACACCGCTGACAACGTTGTTTGGTGCTCCGATCCACGAGGTGCCAGTATCAGAGATGACCTGAACAGCCGGACATTCATCGACGAATTATGTAGATTTTGTACTAATTACGAATTATGTAGACTATGTAGACTTATTGTTATGACCTGGTCCTTCTTGGTTTCCGAATAGGATCCGATCGAGAAGCCTTGGATGGGGAACTGCCAGTAAGTCTCAGCGGAAAGAGGGACGTAACTGATCTGCGATTGGCAGTTTGTGGTGTCGATGGCTCCATAAGTAATCAGACCAGCGTTTCCGCCATTGCTGATGGTCAACTGAAAGTTGCTTCTCTTACGTTTGAGGCTTAACTTATACTTTGGAATGTTAATAATATTTTCCTCTTTATCCTCGGTCACTAATGAGTGGTATTTAAGCACGTTTTTCTTTGAAGTTTCTTTTTTTTCTAGTTTCTTTAGCTTCTTTCCGAAACTCTCTGTGCTAGAAATGTTGCTGTGAAACCTCACCTTTCTGTCCATCCAAACTGTGAACAGCGGCTGATCCAGAGTTGAGAGGAGGTTTTGCATGGGAGGTGTGACCTAAAATTGCAGCTCAGTAGGTCAATTTTTCGACTTATTGATGTTTTTGGAGAATATGTTTCACCTTATCCACAGCTAGAGCAGGCCATCCAAGACCAAGGATGCCATCAACTGGCTGGTATCCGAACACCTCGGCGAGGTGGGTGGCAACACCAAATTCCTGTTTCGTGATGGTTAGTCCTAAATGACGCTTGTGAACTGTAAATACTCATTGTGGATAACAGAGTGATAATCAACTTTTTCCTTAGTACTGTTCTACTTCCTAAAGTACGCAATAAACGTGGAGAAGGACGCAATATAATGGATTTGGTGTGACAGTTATCTACGAATCTTCAGAACTCCTCACAAAAACGCGAAAAGTAGTACTCTAGCTCTTACAATAGGAATGGATGCTTAGATCCAGCACTCAATACGAATTGTGTTTTTGAGCTCACCAAAAAACCAAACAAACGCATTTATCTTTTCATTTTGCATTCTGGATTGTAACATGTAGAACCGCTTCTGATTTCCGTTTCTCAGACT
This sequence comes from Necator americanus, assembly GCF_031761385.1. NCBI lineage: Eukaryota > Metazoa > Nematoda > Chromadorea > Rhabditida > Ancylostomatidae > Necator > Necator americanus. The sequence goes on from NC_087375.1 coordinate 37,550,322, forward strand.
GGTATAGCCCTTAGTTATTGTGAATAGCCCCCCAACGATAAACTCTCATTTCGTTCCTTCTGGAAATATACCTGCAACGACCTTTTTAGTAATCGTAATGCTCACCTGCAAATGAAACGGTGTCAGTGCCGAGATATCCGTTGCAAGATCCGGATCCATACTGGATGGAGAAGGTGCGGGATTCCTTGGTGAAAGTTGTAGACTTCGTGGTGTCGAACTTGTGCTTGGTGTAGCCGCTGTTTGGTTCACCATTGCAAGCAGCAGTTTTGCAGGCAGCGTCGATCACCCACAAGTTGGATGATCCAGTGTCGAGCACAAGAGTGGTGGTTTGAGCTGAAAATCATTTAATATTGACGCCGATGCGCAATGTCAGATTCTTTTCTTTTAAATTGCAAAGACTTACGTGGAGTTCCAAGAGTGACGTTTCCGAGATAGAAGTCATCAGCGTAGTCGATGAATGGCTGCGATCCAGAGGCAAGGACCTGAGAGCGGCGGAGGTGCTCCTCTTCCAAGAATTTCTGGTAGAGATTGGCACTAGAAACCCAATCATTGCATACCTAACGTCGTGTCATTGTGTGGTAACTCACGCGATCAATCGAGCGCGGAGTGATCCTGAGGAACGCGTCTCCATGGTGAACGACTTGGCGTACAGTACCGCCACCAGGGCGGCAAGAACTAGGATAGTCTTCATACCTAGAAAATTATACATCCAGGAGGAAAGTAAGCTGGTAATAGCGTATAATACTCTTCAATAGCGAAGAAAGAATGTGACGCGAATTTCTGAAAATGCAATGACGAGGTGTTGAACAATTCTCAGTAGTAAAGAATATGTTGAAATGAGAAGCGTTTTGGAAGAATTGGATGTGAAAGCTGTTTTGGAAAACTCAATGAGCTTCTTCTATATTTTTGCTAATGCCGTACTCTACGGAAAACACTGACAGTGAAAGGTTCTTAGTTGAGACACTTTTTTTCTCTTTTTTAAAGCAAAATAGCATTTTTTCTAAAGAAAGAAAGCAAATGCTTTGCTGGAAGCTGGAAGGAGGCTAATCGCCGTCGGAAAGACAGTAAAGCGACCCCACCCTTAGTTTTATAGGGCCACTGTCGTAAGTTCCGTTATCTTTGCGAAGTTCCGGTAGTTTCTTCGGTGAGTATGCGTGGCAATTGATAAGCGACAACTTCATAACGGATTTGAAATTACAAGGAAATAGTCTGAGCAAGGTAATGTACAAACAATTCCTGATATTCGGTATAATCGAGCGAAACTAAAAAATATTAGGGTTTAGCTACAGAAAGCAACTCTTTGTATGAACTTCGTGCATCATAGCAACTCAGCTCATAGAAACTTTGTGAAACAAAATGGGTGCAGTTTTGATATACGCGTTTGGAGGCTCAAAAAGAGGAAATAAAAACTGATTATTTAACCGGTAGAGAAGATTTCTGAAGATCCATATACGACAGAACATCAAAACTAATGCGCTACTTTATTTTAAGTCTTGGGGAATTCCTTCTTGGGAAGAAAACTAGAAAGAAATGTTGTGCATGAGTCGTACAGTTAGTGTTATATGTAGCGCAAGTTTGCCTTCCTGAAAGGGACCTGAAGGTTTTATCTGAGGACCGTCGAGAGAAATGTCGCCGTAAAAAAGTGAATGTGAAGTGTTCGGAATATTCTCAGAAGATGTAGCCAAATTACAAAATTCTTAATCATATCAGAACGGGTGTAACTCGGAGACCACATCACTCTTTATTCATACAAGGAAGAATGTATCAAGGTCTTTACATAGAATACTGAACAGTCTAGAAATAATAAGCCTGTGTGAGACATACATACATTTTCGACCAGCAGTTTTAATTTTTCTAAGTTTTTTTTATTGAAAGGTTTATGATCATACATACTTCAGAATTCTTTTTTTCTAGTTCCTTCATATTTTACTGCACTGCTTAGTGGGTGATCTATGTCCTCCTCTGTTGTTCTTTACGCTAATAATCTGCGCAATTTCAGTTATCTGCTATGCAACGCTTGCGTAATCGTGGTGAACTTTGATTCGATCTAATGATCTGATTATCATATGTTTGAGAAGTCGTTACGGGTTCTGATTTGTCTCTAAATTAGCAATTTAATACGTTGCCACTGGACCCTTATGCATAAAAACTAGCAAAAGCCCCTGAATTTACCTCTAAAACTTTAACCGAAGTTTTTAGGGAATTTTATCCTTTCAGAGGAAATATAGTGGTGACCAAATTCAGAAAATTGGCTAAGTCTTTAGGAAATGAGGTTTTTTTTTCTGAAAATCGAAGTGCAGAGTTCTAGATAAAGTTAAGAGGAAAAGAGTAAAGCTCAAATCAACAATACTATGACCTACATATGAACTTTAAATTGATTAACAATTTCAATTTTTACTTTCCAGTTCAATTTCATCATCTCTCACTCTTTTCTCAACAAAAAAGGTCCCCTCTTTCTAGAGAGCCTTTTTCGCCTTCTCTTGATACATAGAAAAGAAATTCTTCCCTAGCTGCGCTAATTCTAGGTTTAGATGGTCATATTATCCTACAGAATTATTATGTTTTCGCATCGAAAGGCCTTGAAGAATTCAAAATATGTAAATGTTCGAGCCTTGACATTCTCATTTAAAGAGACCTAAAAGAACTGTCGAATGACTGCGTCTTGTCGATCCTTTGGGAAGGAAAAACGTCCTGGATTTGTAGGATCGCATAATCCTACATTATAAGTGTGTTTTGGCGACGGCAAGACAAGAAAATTTTGAATAACGCAGAACTTTCCCTGTTAACATTCTCACGGAAGAATGGTAACAAGGATACGAACGTTAAGGATGGCTCATGGTTGGTTCTCTTGTGTGGGAAAAGTTCTGGGCTTGAACTTCAATATTTCCGTGTTGTATAACTGTAGCAGGGTCAACGCGAGAACAACATAATTTTCGGCAAAATAATTAGTGAAAATCTGGAGATTCATCGCAGGAAAAAACGTTGGTGAAAATTCTCCGTAGCCACTCGCAGCGAAGACGTGATTTAATCTGTACAAGCCCCTACTAGAATTGCTTTCTCAGACTTTTGGATTTGATTTGAGTTGATCCAAATCGTTTTTTTTTTACCAATCGTATATATCTATAACTAATTTCTTAGATAAATTCGCTTTTGCTTTCTTGGCAAAAGTAAGGAGTCAAGCTAATGTGATTTAAAGGCAGCGTATCACAATCCTGAGATGCGGAAACCACAGCGAAAGCGTAGAGTTCTGGTAGTAGATTGCGGAACCCACTGTGGTTCCAGTCATCTTTCCTTAATCGTCGTAAAAAAAAAAGAACGGCATGGGGGCCATTTTAGTTGCTACTAGGAATGTTAGTGCGCACCTCTACATATGTAGACGTTCCATTTCCTCACTAGCCCATTCATTGGCTTCACCTGAAGACAGACAGAGCAGACATCAGTGTTCTTCCACCACTCGGACATGGATGCGGCGCGTGCGCGACGACGGCACGTTGCGACTGATTTCACTGGAAAAAGCGCTGTCTTTGTAGCCGTTTTTTGTTGCGACAGTAAGAGAAGGCGAGCGGAACAAAACTGGATTCCGAAATCTACTACCCGCACTCTAAACTTTCGTTGTGATCTCCGCACCACGTCAAAATCGTGATACGCTGCCTTTAACTAACCTTTAACTTCCCTATTTGTCCCATTGACATTCTCGGTTATTCGGATATTTGATTAGTTATGGGTTTCGCATACGTTATAGTACTGTAGCAGTTGCTGTCTGAGCAAAACGAGTAATAAGGGATTTTTTGGATATGATTTCGTCTTTAAACAAGTGGATTTATTTTTTAGGTTTGCTCTTTTGACAGAATGAAGCGCAAGAATGTGATTTTTCATTCATAAATTTAGTTAGAATTAGTAAATTCTGAGGTCATCACTATTGAAACGATTCTTTCTTTGAACCAAAACTTTGCTAGTGCACGCAATCAATCACATTCTTGTGTTTTTCCACAGAACGTTCTATCAAATGCGAGAAAGTGAGAGGAAAGATTCAAAATTTTACCTCGTGAATCGTCTACGATGAGAAAATATAGTGAGTTTCTTGTTTGAGGTTCTCCTCTCTTTCCACTTAGAATTTCTGATCATTATCAAAAGAGCTGATAAGCGAGTCCTTCTATAAGTCATCTACAAGGAGTTCGGGATGTGGGGAAAGATTTTGCACGACGATTTTATCTTTTTCTGTAGCAGGAGTAGGCACCTGCTCATTTATCATTTGAAAACAGGGTCCAGTTGGTTTTCTGTCTGAATAACAGATTCATTGGTCTGTATGGTTTCCTTACCATCGTTTCTTAAAGCATTTTTAGGTGTTTTTTTCTAATTAAGAAATTAATGGACGGTGTATAAGCGATAAGAATAACAATTAATCAAATTAAATTTGGCATAGCATATGAGTCAAAAGTTTTTAATTAGTTTCTGAAGTTCTTTTCCATTTGATCGTTCTCTACTTTGAGAAATTGTGGTCTTTGAATTTTTTTTTGACTGACAAACATTCGTTGTTTGTTTGCATACCGACAACGTAGATTGCATTTCTTATCATAAATTTTTGTGGTTGTACAAGTAAGAACATTCGGAATCAATCCAGGTCACACGTGCCGATTGTGTTCGTTTTTCGCTGCTGTCCTGTAACATTTTGGTCTCATAATCAAAGCTCCTTGTCTTGTATCTTGAAGTAAGCAGAACTAAATAAATAGTGATAAATAACGCACTTATTATTTTGTCATTTTAATAAGGATTTATTAATTTTAATAAGGAGTGTGAAAAATGAAACTGAAACGAGCCTCAACGAGAAGGAAACAAAATGCATGTTGTAATTTTCCTGCATTTTTATTATTATTTTTTTTATTTTGTGCTTTTTGCCAGAAAAAAATAGAGTTGTCACATAGCAATGAAATAGAAGTTCTTTTAAGATGATTTATTCCAGTACTGCTTTAAAATGAACAAGAAATGCTTAGACTTGCACATTTTCTTTGACGAGGCCATTAGTGATTGCCTGTACGGTATAAAAACCATATTTGGAGAACACCTACAGTTACTTCTTCACCTTCTGCGCTTGATGATTTTGTTTGTTTGTTGTTGTTGTTGTTTGAGTAAGTATGTAAGTAGAATAACAAATAAAGAGTACATAGAGTAAATCTCCATGGCCTTAAAAGAAACGAAATCACTTCGTCTACTTCTTTCTTTCTTCTCTGTCCCCCATTTTTTATCCTAAAAGTGGTTACACTTCCGCAAATCATTTTTTCCTTTCAAAGTGACCACAACTCTTTACTGTCCTCACTTTTACTGAGTTCTGCTGAGAAAGGACAGAAAAATCACTTCATTTTATAGTATGGTCAAAATGAGATCAATACTCCTAGGAGACCGAAATTTTAATATAAATTTAACATTTTTCTCGCTACGATTAGTTATTCGCTCATCTTATTACTATTTAGCTATCAATCGCTATCAATTTCATAAAGCAAAAAGAATTTGCTCATAATCGAATGAACAGGAATAAAATGCTACGACTTGCCAATTCATGAAAAAACCGAATCTGATGTTCAATCCTGAAAACGTGTTTTCAAGTAACTTCTGAATATTATCACTGAGAAGACATTTATGAATGGCAACCTTCCCGATAGCGGTGGGATTTCTAGCTATTCACTGGCTGTCGTTTCTAATAACAAAGTTGAACTAAGTGAGTGTTAAGGAATATATGAACTTCTGAAGCTATTTTTATTTTACTCGTTTTTATTACCTTATTATATTATGCACAGATGAGAGTTAAACACTTAATGACATCACCCCACGAATCTGAGTTGGTACGGATTTCAGGTGGAGTATTTGTATACGGCATGGTAGATTGCGGAGAGGGGTCTAGTCCATTTCTTCCTATTTGCCGTAAAAAACGGCCCGGAAGATGCGAAGCATGCACAAGGCTGGCGTGCTCCAATCGAACTCCTTGTAGAAAGGAGCGCGCCGGAACGCCCGAAGCCGTGTCTTCCGGGGCAGTTTTTCGTACGCCAATTAGCAAGAAATGGACGGAAACACCCACCTCTCCATAACCTACATTCCCGCTTAGGAGTACCGTAGTAAAATCCGTACCACCTCCGATTCGTGGGGCGATGCCTTTAATCACGCGCATGCACTAAAAATACCTGTAGCGACCATTCAAGCTTATCATTAACTTAATTATTGTGTTAGGAGTTATTTTGCTGAGAATCCATGCGACAAAAAAGGAAAATTCCAGAGAGATGAACACTAAACCCCTGGTCATACATGCAATCATCGCATCTGCAATGATTCTCCTGACATCAGTTGTATGGATATCGGTAAGTTCCTGCTAATTTAGAAAGTATTCAGGTTGAAAAGGGCCAGGATGTTCGCATCCTTTTTTGAACAAGATTTCTTGTTAATTTATTTCCTTTGAAAGTTCTAAAAGGAAATGGAAAACTGCACATTTAATATTTTCAGCCGTCGCCCTTTTTACCATCCACATTTCTCTCTTCATACTATCGTGCTGTGTTCAATAAAAGAATATTTTTACTTCTAAGCTCAATAGAATTTTACAAATTTCAAGAAGGAATGTGACAATTAGAACATTAATTAAAGTGTTTCATCAAGTGTCTGATGAAACTGCAATAAAACTTGAAAATGAAAATTAAAAAGAGTTTTCCTTTTGCTTCTCTAATTTTTGAGCATAGCGGAAAGCGTGAGTTGGTCGCAGTTGGAAATGAAGCATTACATGATCAAACAAAGCTCATACATTCATGGAAACAACTATTTTCTTTTCATGGAAGACTTTGCACGTCCATTTTTCCATGTTCGACTTCCAACTGGCGCTTTTTTCAGAAGTCAAATCGACATAAAGTGCAATGGAAGAGCTGCTTTTTTATAAAATTAAAAGAGGTTCTTTGTGTGAAAGTTAAATTTTCGAAATGTGGTAAAGTCAAGAACTTCTGTAGGAACGAAGAAAAGTTTTTAGATTTATTTTGTCGCGATAAAACCATCATCGAAAGGAGACGTTTACACGATATTCAATAATTATGGAAACAATAGCAATATCAGCAGATTTCCCCTTGATCCAAGATCATGCAATCCTCCACCGCCTGTGGAATGCGAAAGAACATGCGAGTAAGTATGAACAGTATTCTTTTCTTTGCACCAAACCTTGCATCAAAATGAGTCCTGCACACAAATTTTTTTCTTCGGTATAGGATTTCTCCGTGCAACTATGGAATTACCTCAACAGTTATTGAATGATATCCCTGTTGAATTAAACAAATTTAACGTTTTTATTATTTGTGTTTCTTCCCGGTTACAGTTAGGGAACTTCCTGAGTAGAGCGAAGGGACAAAATCGGGTTTACTAGGCGTTTATTTAAGCCAGTTTAAATGATCATGCTACGGGCAGGATCTCTGGTTTGTTTGGTTACATTTCAGTAGATTGTTGAGGTTTGCCTTAGTCCCTTAGTTACAAAATGCAAATTTTGCAAATTAAAATTTTTTGTCAATAAGAATTCAAGATGGATTCCGTCTGCAGCTGCAATTTTGAAATTAGGGCATTCACAGCACTGTCTGTTTCAATTTCAAGTTTTATAAACAGTTCTCCCGTGTTGAAATTTCAGATTCGTAATCTGCGAAACAATACCAGCCGGACTTTCATTTAACCCTTCGTATCCGATATTCAATAGAACCACAGATTGCTGGATGAGGCTTATGAGTGAGTTAAATTTTGTTGCTGCTTCACATTATATCTATTCTATCGAACCGTGTCTATGTTAACTTTCATTGTCGTTTAATGTAATACGATACAGTTAAACAATTATGATCGAATGTCAGCACCACAGAAGAGGTTATCATAGTAATTTCACTTGTCGTGATACATATTTCCCTCCCCGCCCACGAAAAATCCATTTTCTTCTCTATATAAATGAAAACTTTGGCAATGACTTCTCAGTTGTCAAAGGTCCTCACCACTTCACTCCAATCTCCCTTTTGTTTGAGTTGTTTGAGTTTTTCTCTTTTCTACATTAAAAATGTTAGAATCATGTTAAAATCGAGAAGAAAACATAGAAGTGCACGTGCCAGTTTTTTATAATAAGAAAAAAAAACGGTGTTGGAATGATAAACCCTTCGTTATCAAGCGGAATTATTAGGATTTTTGTTCACAAAAGCAGATCATTCATTGACAGATGCGGAACATGCTATCAGTAGAAAAAAAAAACAGAAAAGTAGAAAAACCGGAAGAAAATGCATGAACCAAGTGCAAAAAGTGTTATCATTGTGATGAGAAGTACTGCGAGAAGAAGCTTATGACCTAGTATGGAATTTGTGTAGCAGAGTTTGTTACAGGAGTGAAGGTACATGTGTTGAAGTGTGTAGCCGCACTGCCTTGTCAATCCGGAAACATTTTCTCTGTCTGGAGCAAACTTTTACTGCATGGGACTGTTCCTTAACTTTGGTTCCCATCACAGTCACATGTACATTTGTTAGCAACATCCTTGATTTGTCTACTACAGGACCATAATCATTTTGATAACAAAGAGTGAGTGCCCATAAAAACAATTATAGGGTTTCGTGAAACCTAAAATTATACAATTATTTTATTTTAAATTTCAACTGTTATGAATTCCTACAATTTACATGCAGATATTTTAAATATCTCACAGATATTTTTTGTCTTTGATGTAGCACTGTAGACTTCCGCAAAAAGTAAATCATCGTCCTGTGTTTCTGAAGCCATATGGAGGCATTTTCATTGCGTTAGAGTTTTTGAATCCAACAAATATCGGATTTTAATATGTAATTGGCGCAAAAGGGAGGCAAGAGGTATTATTGAAATGTCTTCTCTTTCATCCTCATAATCATCGAAATGAACTTTTTTTCCCTTCACAGATCAAATTTCGTCGTTCATGGATATGGATAGTCTTGGATAAAACCCGTGACATACTACCATTCATTCAGAAATATGATCATTTAGTGTAGTTCTGTTTTAGAAGAAGCTCAAAATGAGATCCTTATTGGTAGCTTTTATTGGTCGTTACTTGTGAAGAATACTGGCAACAACTACGAGACGGACACGACGAACACCGGCGGAGACGTGAGTTCCGAAATTAGTTGCGCTCACGCCTTTTCTTGAAGGAGATCCGGAAATATAGGGTGGACTCATCTACAACACACTGATAAGTACTGCACAAAGAGGAGTTAATATCAAAATAGCGCAGAACTTTCGGGACGGTGGTGAGCCGCTGTAGGAAAAATTTCGCTATGTAGTAGTAATAATATCAATGCAGGTTAAGGTTCTGTATTCTTTTTAGGTTATGAGGAGACAGCAGATCTAGCAGCGGAGTCAAACGGACGAATAAAAGTGCGATCGCTCGATTTCAAACAGTGGTACGCAGTTATTTTGGAAATTGAGTTTACTACTACCAAGGACTTTCCAGGTATCCTGGAGGGATCCTTCATACTAAGTCATGGGCTGTCGACGGGAAACACCTTTACATTGGATCTGCCAATTTTGATTGGCGGGCTCTCACTCAGGTGAAGTTGTGTCTAGCGCCTTTGAGCAAACAAAAAAATATCCTTGCCATCATTATTACTAATATTCCCTTATCTTTGTTAAAGGTCAGGGAATTAGGACTAGCTGTCTTCAATTGTCCATGCCTTGGCAATGATCTCAAAAAATTGCTTCAAATATACTGGGAAATGGGTGCAGAAGGAGCAAAACTTCCGGACAGGTATCATAGTCTTTCTTTTGTGATGGGTTCAGAAGCTACGTACATTCCGTCTTCTCTCCTTTTCTTTCTCTCTTTTAAATTCTTTCAGTTCTCTCTTCTCATATTTTAAAATGAAATAGAAATGAAATAACCCCCCGAAAAGTTGGAACCATTTGAAAAATGGAAAAGTATTGGAAAGAATTGGAGTGAACAATAAAGTTCTACGCATGTGTTGCATGACGTCATTTCTATGTTATTGCCCAAATATTTAGGTACTTTCAGAGATAAAACTTACATAAATTTCTAATCTGCTCATCTCTTTTCGGGTAAATTCAGAAGAGATCAGAAGCGTGCTAGTTTTTCTTAGATCTTTGGAGACCCAGCAAAGCTTAAGACCTCCTTGTTGGCCTGAGACATTTCCTCATGCAAATGCTGAAGTTGTACTCGTCGACTAATTTCTGTTTCAGCTGGCCGACATCCTTGGCTACTCCAGCCTACCATGGAAGGCCTACCGTAGTCCCTCATGCTAACGGAAATCAAGCGGTTTATATCTCGGTAGTAACGTTAAGCTTCTTCAGTTCTTGGATATCTCTGCTTGTGATGTGTTTCTCAAAACTTCTAGTGTGGTCACAGAAAAAAGTGTTAGGCTGCGCGAGCTGAACACTCTCCCATGAGCTGTTTTTCCTTTAAGGCTTCTCCACCAGGTTTCCAATCGTGTGGAAGAGAAGACGATCTGGATGCGATGGTAAAACTCATAGATGAAACGAAGGTAGGCCATTGTATGGGAGGACTCCAAGGTCTGCGACAAATCGAACGAATTTTTGGAGTGAGGTATACAATTGTTTACAGCACAGACTGGACATGGCTGTGATGAACTATGCACCCTGCTCACTCTACATGAAACCACTGAACAAGTAACTGCTAAGGAGTTTGATTATCTTTGTATAGTTAATCCAAAAACAATATAAAAGCGCTCGAGATGAGCTTATCAGTAATTTCCAGCGCGAATAAATTACGGTGCTCATACAGTTGCTGTTCAGGTGGTACGGTATACTAGATGAGGCTATTCGAAGGGCTGCTTTCGATAGACAAGTGAAGGTTTGTGGTCGTTAAGAACTTAATCCTATATAGTCGACAATGAAATTATTGGCTGAGCAGTTTTCGATTGAAGCAAGGGATGAAATAGGGACGTTCAACATAAGCTGTGTACTGCAGCTGACGCGTCACTGCTATGAGAAAAAAAAAAGAAATCGAGTTTTAAATGTCGGACACAAAGTCAGCGACGTGTTTGTCTAGGTTCGCTTTCTTTTCTCGAGATGGTCACACACTGCCGCCAAGTTCTACTCCTATTTGCACTCCTTAGCCGACATAAGTAGTCAATTACAGTGCATTTACAAAGGTAACCATTTAGAAATTAGAATATTCTTGAACAATAACTGCTAACTGAAGTTTCTCATAAAACATTGAAAATGGAATTATCAAGAAATCTGCTGTACATATGTTATCCTTTGAAGCATAGCTCTTGTTTCAGGTAAACGGTGCTCGACAAGAGGTTCAATTGATATACGTATTATTCAAGTCCCTGATATGAAGTACGGTGGAATACCGTTCTCAAGAGTCTATCATAGTAAGTATTTTGTGACGGATAAAGCGGTTTACATAGGTAAGTGATGTTCATTTGAGTTCGATCACTCACCTACTCACGTGTGGTGATTTACTGCAGGAACATCTAACTGGACGCCTGACTACTGGTGGTTCACTTCTGGAATTGGTATAGTGGTAAAATCGGACGATATCAGCCAAACGTCCTATCTCGTCAAGCAATTCGCTCAAGTAAGTGTACACTGAAGAGAAATCCTAATTTTCCCCATGTCTCTTCTTTGCTCGTGTGGACTCCGAATATGAAATCACTCGAAACATGTCCGGACTGAAAGACGAATGACTCCATAGTTCATTATTAGAAAAAATTTTTAAAAAAAAAAAAGGGGAAAAAAAAATTAATTTTTTTTAAAAAAAAAAAAAAAAAAAAAAAAGAATAACTGGGCTATTGAAAGGTTCGCGAATAAAAATTAAAAGTATGGAATATTCGAGAAAAGTTGATGGAACTAACATATGCCAATCTCTTCGTAGGTGCATCTGCATTAGTTTTTAGTTTTAGGATTGGAGCACCTGCATCAATACGTTTGTTGGGGGTGCTGCCGTCTCATGGAGCTGGGCGATCAGTAGCGCTTGCCTTGAGAGGATCTTCCCAGCTTCTCAAGTGCCATTTTCCCTATTAATTTAGCATTTGTGTGAATTCTGCGTCCGACGACGTTGGAGGCATGAGGCAAAACAGCCTGTGTTGTCCGGTATGAGTAATAGTTGTGCTAGATGTCGCCAGCATTTCGGGGCATGCGACACCTGATTATCGTTTGCCTAGTATATAATAAGTAATTCAGACACTGCATGCTTAAAGGCAGCATACCAGTTATTGACAATTTTAGGATCTCTCCACGAAAATAAAAGGTGAAGGGTGTATGTCTCGAGAATGAGTGCAATTGTCCTGAAGAAGGGGTTGAAGAAGAGTCATGCCGATCAAATTCCTTTTCCTTCCAGGCGCCTAGTAACGTATCGAGCCTAGAAGTTCGCCCCAGCGTCTGCCGCCGAGCAAGAGAGACAGCGTCGGGCGCCCATTGGTCGTCTACTCGTTGACAAACATGGGACTCACGGCTGTGCTCATTGGCCTGACACGTTGCTAGGAGTCTCGTAGGAAAAATCTACCACATAGTCGTTTCCCACAACGTTTCTCAGGACGATTAGGGAGAATTGAGTGTGACAGCGCCCACGCTCATGATCAGCACTCTCATCCCTATTTTTTTTTTGTGAAGATTTGTTCTTTGTGGTCAGTTCCGTGGTGTGTTTCCTCTAACTGTGAGGTATAAAATGGACATAGTAGACGTGAACTGAAAAAGGCCTGCATAGTACTAATATAGGACTTATTTACACTTTCTCGTACATGGACGCCTGGTAATTTCTGTTTGTGAGGACAACGAAAAGAATATTGACTAGGATTTAGCTGACAATCGATAAAACGTACCGGAATCATATACTCACGTATTTTAGTTAGTCACTAAACGAAAAAAAACTGTGCTCGTTTAAGTTTCTGTTATAGAAATGCATTATTTATGAATTCCTTCACCTTCTACTATTTAGATTTTTGAAAGAGATTGGAATTCGAACTACACTATTCCGTTATCGTATTTTGACAACAATGGGAAATGGACGAATGGAACCAAGAGGATGTGACGATTCCTAACCGTTATATGATAATTCTCTGTATTGACAATGTTTAAGTGTGATTAACTATTTTGTTGTTTTCTGGAGTTTATGCTAAATGCCATTCAAAACGCAATGATCTTATCTCACAGATTGTTCTTGTGTATATACGTGTACTTTTTGATGAAATTACTTCAGTTCGACTTAATCACTGGTGTAATTATTTGTTCTGAAAGATGAAGTTTTCTGTAGAAATCAAATCTATCGAAAAAAAGTCTCTTTAGTGTTTTTTTGGATAAATCTCACTTCTTAAGTTTGCTTACTATTCTATAAAATGGTTGAGTTTGTTACGTTTTTCGTGATATTTTGCCACCCAGCAGCATTAAGTACTTTTTTTACATAGCTCTACACAACATAAATCTAAACTTACAACGGACGGATGGCGGACTAAATAGAAACCTGAGAAGACTGAAGAAAGGTTAGGTCTGCTCACGAGGATCCTAGAGGAATTAATAAAGGTTTTCAAGAGTTTGCACATCTTCATGTGATTCTTGAAGAGTACAACTTTGTCACGAAATGTTTGGATATGGCAACTGTGTAGCATTCAGTGGAAAACAACTTGATAAAGTTTCAGTAAAGGCTGTGTAAAAAAAAGATAAAAGTGAAGGATAAAGTCACTGGCGTATCAACCCAGTTGGATTGGACAACTCGTTTTACAGGAATTTGTAATCGTTGAGGTTTTCGAACGCGTGTTGGCCAATGACTTGCGAAGGTTGCGTCAACTAGCTGTTTTCATCATCAGTCGGGTTTACTACTGATTTGTCGACCTCTGAGGGATACAAGGCTTGCTCAGCACTAGGGCGGTTCAGGACCAGCGACTGTGTGGCTACAGCGGACCTCTAATCGACAGCGCCAGACCCGCCTCTCCTCCCAACAGCTGCGTCATCTGCAAAAAAAAAACATTTGAGGACTTTTGAGGATTGAAATTATTTGTATTATGCATTAAACAAAACGTATTTGGAAAACGATGAAAAATGACTTCTCTGATCTACCTATTACTTTTCGAATTAAACAAAACCAAATCCGTTGTAGAAACTGTGCTGGCTTGTGCCGTTCGAATGACTACTCCATGAGCATCTAAAAAAGTATCAGAGTGAGTACTGGTCATTCTTTGGAATATTTCACCAGTAGCAAAAAATTCCAAGAAAAAAAAACATGCCAATTAGCCATTAATAATGGAAGAAATCAAATTGCTCTGGTACTAAATGAATATTTTGATTACTCACATTGAACACTGCTTTCATTTTTCATGAAAAGAACCTTGATAAAAGATTATTTTTCGACTTTTTTGTCTTTGGCTTATATCCAAAAATGTTATTCAGAAGCAAGGATGTGTCTATTCAATGTAAGACATAGTCAGCTTTTGAAAGTACGATGCATAGTTTTATGGGCTGAATAACTTAACTACCCATCTTGAAATTTATTTATTTATTTAATTTATTTATTTGTGAAATGAGATGAAATGAGAATTAATGACTCACTTTCAACATTTAAAGCAATAGTAACAGACAGTTGCATAAAGTTTTTACTTAAACTTTTTACCTACTTAAATTCTTACTTATTATTGTGTATGGCAGTGTATACATAGTGTTATGGTTAATCAATTTCCTCTTTCCTTTTGTCAAAACTCATTCAGCCTTCCTTAGAATTTCCAGACAACCCCACCCATCTTTTGGTAGAGACGATCCCCATAACGGGTGTTGATTCGGCGATCTTTCGGCAATCGTGATCACTGTAAAGTTTACGCAAGAACCGATATGGTGTGTAATCAACGATGGATATTAGCGGAAGCAGCTATGTTGGCGGCATCGATTGGGGTAAGTGTAAAAATTGAGTCATTTGTAATTACCTCAATTCTTTTTACCTTTTTCTTCAATTTTTTTTCTCTTGTTTGATATTGCTGAGCAGCAATAATCCCACCTAGCAAGTAGCAACTACAATTTCCCCTAACCTTCCAGGATTGTCATGGCCGGCTTTCATTCTGGGATTCTCCATTGGAGCAGTGGTATTCACGTTAGCCTTCTCAGGAATTTTCCTCTACTATAGGCACGTCATGAATAAAACTGGCGGCTTCAGTTTAAGGGTAAGTTAAAATTTTTTATGAGATTTGAATAGTACGCTTGCGGATCTCCTGCAACCATGTCCCACCATCCAGACACAAAAACTTACAGTACTGGTATCCCGAAAAAAAGCGTTTAGAAGTACAGAGTTAAAATTTTCAAGATTGTATTTTTGTTGGACATATCTTTTCAATTGCTGGTAACCTTCCATAGCTGTACTGAAAAATTCGGCAAAATTCTAGGATGAAGTCGCGTGACTCTCAACGGGTGCCGTATGTACTCATCGGAAGATCGCCGTCGAAGCCATGCACACTTATTCCTTGCCTGTATCTATCATGATCCTCCTCTATGGAATCCACTGATCACTCTGGAAACATTCTCCTATTCTTGAAATGTCATGGATTCTTTTACCTACAAATTTTCTACGTAATACATCACCTGTTTCGAGTTACACAAATATTTATTTACATGCCTTTTTCGCAGCACTTTTTTTTCAATAAGTTTGTTTATGTCGTTTGTTTCATTTTCTTTATTGTGTAATTTGTGTAGTGACGACTAAAGATTCCGAATAACCAGGAATACCAAGCATTTCCAGAATTGGCTTCTATTCACATTGAAATATTGCAAATTACTACCTTTACCGTACTCCCTTTATATTTCATTGATGATCAATACATAAGGATCTTGTTCAAAGTTCCATAAAAGTTTACACTGTTCATGTTCATGATATTTAAAATGTAAAGCAGATAATGCGAATTGGACATAACTGTTTATTAGTGAAGTTAAGAAAAAAAAAACAGTTTGGAACAAAACTTCCATGTTGGTCCAAATGTCGGCCGATGATCCTTGTTTGCACGAAGCCTTTACTCAAAAACATCAAAACTTCCCAAATTCTCAGCAAACTTTTTACTGCATTATTTATCGGATGTTGTTGATTTGTTTCCAATCTACTCTGCAATAGCCAGGAGCTACTGGTGAGTCGATACTGGCTTTTCGGACCCGGACTGAATAATCCGTCGAGTTCCAATTGTCTTCCTGAAAATAAGGAATTGGGCGGCGTTGTGGTGCGGTCGATAAGGGGTTCCTCTGCGACTGCACGTTCGATACATAGTTCGACACTGTCCCAGTGCCAACCAAGCCTTTCATCCTTCTGGGATGGATAGATTGGCGCCAGACGTGTCTGGGAGGATAAAAACTGTTGAATTGATACATTGGCTAGTCATTATACAGGCTGAAGGATTTAATACAGGTATTTTGGCTGTGCTTAATTCGTATTTTAAGTCGGTACCAACACTAACAATATGAATAAGATTACTAATCAACTATTCATATGCTATTCATAGTGTTTCTTTGAAATTAGGTTTTAAAAAAGTTTCAAATTGGATTCTATAAGTGAAGAATGACTAGTGCTGTCTGCAACAAAATTCGTGACCTCTACGAAGGACTACTTTGTTTGAAAGTCATTTCCCTCCTAAGAGGTGAACACTGTGGCAGTCCCAATGTTGGGAGATCCGGTCGGATGATATGGATTTAAAGCAGCCATTCGTTGGTGTCCGATTTCGTGGTATATTCATGGACATTTGCACTTTGCAACCAAAATTTTTCCGAATAGTTCAATTCTTATGTTAGGACATGCTTCTTCGCTTACAGTATGGTAAGGATGTGCATTCGTTCTCTGCGGGAACCACTTCAATCTCCTAAAATTGCCGTTCGGTGAAGACTTTATGTGTTTCAGTACTAATCTGCTGCTCCAAAAATCATTTTTCTATAACGATTTTCCGCGAATACGGATTGGTCACGTCTTCAATCCCAGGCAGTTTCTTGTTTTCAGCTGGAGCACTCAAGAAATTCGATGATAATTTCGTTAAACTATCTCTTACTATTAGTTGTGATTTTTCTGCAAGGATACTGTTGTTTCAAACAATGTTGAGCTGGAATCGTGAAATTTTCTGATGGATCCAGTTGTGGGGAGTACTGTAGAGGGACAAAGTTGAGAAAATGCTTTAGAAAGACAGTGTTTTGATATATTGCGTTGTCATCTTAATATCCAGAGATACATGTGCATTTTTTACAAATTGCATTTTTTGCTATCATAAAAAGTTTAATTTCCAAGTTCGACTTTCTTTGAATCTTGGCATCGTAGAGTTTGATTGTGTACTACTTTTTAGGCAGAATCAAGACTGTCTTTATTCTAGCTAACGTTTCGGCGTCGTCGGTTTCTTCAGAACCTGGAAAAATCAAAAACATCTGTAATCTATTCTCTCAAACGCTTCGTCATCTCACAAGATATGAATTAGCAGACAGATTATTCAAATGCAACATCAGAAAAGCAGACCACCATAGCGCTCACCTTGATAGCCACGAAATTTTTCATTAAAATTTGTTTTTTCACTAAAATTATACGAGTAAAATTAGGAAAACAAAGCAAAAAAGTCTGGAGAATAGTCCCTAAAGATGTGGTACTGTTACTGAGATCTCTAAGAATAGAAAGAACTCCAAAACTTTGGATCCTTATAGCAGCTGTTGTTTCTGCGACCTAGAAAACGGTAACCTCAGAGCTCTCACTCAAGTTTTTTTTTTCCTGGTGGAGAAACCAACAAGAAAATAGTGGTAGATGTTGGTAGATGGTCGTAAAAAAAGAGACCAGAAGAAGGATAAAAAAGTAATTTAATCGTAGTGGTGGCTGGTGCTCATATCTGCTCTTTACAGTAAAGTGTTTTGTAAAAAGTGCACATATAGGAGCTAATTTTTAAGATATTATCAAGATAATGGAAGAAAAAAGGCTTAATTACAGGGGGAAACGGCGGGATGCCTTGAGAGCATCAAAGATTGTTAGTTGTTGTGTAGTTTGAAAGATGTCCCCTGCGAAAAAAGCAGCATTTTCTAGAGATGTCAACGGAACGAGACCTGTTTCTGCGTGGGGACAGCGAGCGATAACTTGTCCAGCTTTTTTTTTCTCGAAAAAGATGTCCCATTACATTCAGTACACTCTCGTAAGTTTCGGCATTTGTTGTTCGTGAAAGTTTTGCTGCTGTGTAAACCACGTTCCATTCTCTCCACTGTTATATCTTTGAATTCTTGTGAACTTCGACATTTATTTGCGCTTCGATGTTCTTGCAACTAATTTTTTTCCTTCTTTTTCGAAACAACAAGTTCTCGGCTATTCAGTTCTCGAAGGAAGGGCGTCTGAAAACATACAATACAACTACGAACTGAACGTTGACGTTTGAAGTCGAATTTTTCTATTTTACTTTCTGAGCTTTCGATTTAAAATTAAGGTTTTTCCGTACATATGTGTTAAAACTGCTTTTTTCCGAAAACATCAGCTTAAAGCCGCTCATTCTTTTAGCGATAGTACTGTTCAAGGACGTTGAGCTCTGGCGCCCGTAAGGTCATCAATAATTCTACTTATTGCAAGGTGATACGCTTCTAAGAGGGTCTTTAGCAGTGTTTGTAATTGGACACGGTAATTCGATATGGTCAGAAGCGAACTATGACGGAGGTTTAACGCTATCCTACTTTACACATTCGGAAAAGTAGACGACTCGTCTACTTTTCCGAATGTTTTTCCTTCTAATTGTTGTTAAGTCTTACTATCATCTCTTTTTGACTGGATTTTTACGTAGCTTTCTATGTTCAATTGTTATTTGCCCAAAAAAATAACTTAAATTGAATTTGAATAAATGTAAAGCGTTTGTGAGAATATTCCTGTAGAATATTCTCACAAACATTTTACATTTATTCAAATTCACAGGTCACTGACATGGGACTCGCATTCTTTGGAATTAAATTGAATTTTTGGGGATTTAATTGAATCTTTTTCTAGATGTGTCTTATAACAGATTATATAAAACATAAAGGTCACTGTCAAAAATACTATAAAATTCTGGGAACCGATGAATCACTGAGAATTAAATAATTGTGATTTCCTCTCGAATATGTAGAAAATCTATTATTACTTAAGCCATATTACTGGTAACAATTATAGTCTCGTTAGTCTGTTGTGCTTTTTATTTTTTATTGGTTGACTTTTTAAAAATATATATATATATACATCCATTCCATGATGTGTTTCTGTTGTTAGTTTTTCCTATTTTGCTGCTGCGATTTCCTAAAACGACAGCGTTGACAATTGATCAAAAATAACAGCTCGGCTTCTTCTCCACTTTGCGTAAAGGAAATTGTAGAAACATGGAGAATATAGTTCATTTCTGAGGAATCCAATCCAGCAGACCATATAAGAAAGCGGCGAAGAAAAAAACTCGCAATTTTGCAAGCATTCCATAAATTCATCACTTTCCACCGCTGGGATTCTACCCACTTACCTTTCTCACTACTTTGTTTCAGTTTATGTCTTTGGTTATTTATTAAAGAGGTGTGCAAGAGAAAATCAACTTAGAAAACGGATATGTGAAAACAAATGTAAAAAATATAGGTATGACATATATAAAAATTGTAGAAGGCAAAGTTAATTAACTTCAAAGCATTTTAAAAAATAGCCACATTATCTTTAGCAAAGTCAGGAATTTGTTCAGATTTGATGCATCTTCCTCTTCCTTGCCGTTTCTAGCAGTTTGAATTCTTTCATCGGATTGCAGCAATCTTACGTATTGTCGTTTAGTTTTATGAGAACAAGATATTTCTGAAATAAGTAAACGTTACGGTAACTTATTACCCACATATAACTGAACGTGAAAAAGGAGTCGGTCTATGAAGTCGTTTTAGCTATGCTGGCAAATTGCTCACAATCCTGAGGCATAAAGCTGAAACGGCGCTGAACTCACGTCCACTCGTGTGGTTATAAGAACTACCCTTAGGAGAGTCGATCGATGGCTAGATCTCGATCAAATTTTCTTCCGGGGGAGATGTGTTCTGGGGTAAATTGCTCTCAAGCTGGCTGTAGCACAACACAGGAGCTTATAACACGTGATTGCATTTTTCTTGTGAACTTTATGACATTGTCATGACAAATTTCTGGAACATACAAAAGCATTCTCAGCTGTTTTTTACTGGAAATGTGGCGTATACACGAACAGAACTGGCGAGGAGAAAAAAAAATCGTCAGCTTTCACCCTCACAATCAAGAAGCAATCCGCTGATGTTGTAATTGCTGTTTGCGAGGGGCGAAATAGGTCAATTCATTTTAAATTTGAATTTATTAACATTCCCAACCGATGTTTAGCAGCAGAATGAACACATTGCTTGTTTGTATTCCATTAGGTATACGTTCTTCGAATCACTGCTCACGCTCACTAAAACATGAATTTGTTTGGTATTCTGGCGAAGAATTGCCGTGGTTACTGTAGACCTGTACCAAATTCATTCTTACATTGTTATAGAATGTGTTTGTACTTTAGAAATGGTCGTATTCTTCTGTGTTTAGTTCAGGAACGCGAATATTTTTTTCTGAAATGTGTTCATGCAGTCTCACTTGTTCAAAATGACTTTAAAAGAATTCATCAAACTTCATTCAGCACGAGGTAGAATTTAAGCGTTTATAGCAGTAAAAAAAATGATAATTATCAGTGGTGTTTTGCGAGTATTGCCTGCTTGGTTTTCTGCCTCTGCCTCTCAATCAGGTTTGCAAACTTTTCTACAACCAGTAAATGTCGGGAAGTTGTTTGAATTTCCACCACAACCGCTGTACTCGAATCGTTCACATTTTCCCGATTTTTGGTTGAAATACCACCTAAACAATTGCTTTTTGATAGTGGAATTGCGGTAATCTTCTTTGAGATGACTGAGCGTTTCGCTGGTGTATGGCCCCAATTGGGTCTAATAATACTGGCTAATTAAACGCGGATAAAAATAGATGAATATTTTTTTTACATCCTGCAATAAAAAAATCAGTATCGCCGGATATCAGATATAATATATTTTGTTTATTTATCAAGTGCAATTCCTACTTAAAACCGGACCTATGACATCTTCAATGTCTACTTTTCAGCTTTTCAATATCTTCCTTTACTTTTCAATATCTTCCTAGATCCTGTCAGGACATCAATGTCTCCTGTATACTGTGATACGAATACTTGGCTAGCTTTTAGAATTAAAATTGTTTTCTGGTTAATGTTCAGTCGAGATGTGAAAGAGTTCACGGTATATGTTCCCAACACTTGTATAAATCCAGTAAGATGACTAACCATAACTTCTTGAGGCTACATTTTCCTTTGTCTGGGTCCTGAAGACACCTTTTCGGCCTAATAAATTTCGCTTCGAACACTGCAAAAGTTTTCGTGAATAGAGGATGCTGACGATAAAGTAAAATACCACTACCTATAACGAGACAGAAGAGGATTAGCAGGAATTTCATCGAATGAATGGTGCGAATTTGAAAGCAGAGATCTTTTATACCTGCTCTAACAGTACTCCACGTGGAAACATTCGGCAATTTGAACTAACTGTAAAAAGCATTCTACAATATGTGGAGCTGGATTAAGTTAAGTCACCTACGATGTCGTTTAGACCGCAAAGATGAGCAAGTTTTGGCACTATTCGTTATCTTTTCTGGATTGGTTACTCTTTTTGTCCGGATAAAGAATCGGATAAAAGTAATGGTAAAAGTGACAGTAAAAGGATGAAGTGTCGGGCGTTCATCAATCCTCTCGGTATGCACTTCACTTCAATTCAGAATCGTTTGATGTTTACGAACGTGTAACTGGCCTATGCAGTGGGTTGCGGGGGCCAGCCAATGTGTTAATTCAGTGTTTTTATCCTTTCAGACAAGCCTGATACCAATTTATCGACCCCGGAGGGAGGAAAGGCTTGGTAAGCACTAGGCCGGATCCAATCCTTTGATCGAAAGTGCGGGCAGTGGAACCTCTAACCGATTGCGCTACACCGAACCCTTTACTAATGGATGTGACACTTTACTTTTCCAAAATACAAGTGCGCTATGTGCTACGGTGGCAAATAAATTGATTGGAAACTATAGTTCGCCTAATAGGGGCGATCCTTTTTTCGCCTGTTAGCAACGCTAATCCTAACATCGTCTCCATTAGTCTACGCAGAAAACGAGCAAAAGACCGATTCACGACTAATGACTTCCCATCCAGGCATGACGATATAGTTTATGTGTTGAATCCAGAATGAATTAGGCGAGCATTCAGAGGTTCTTCTTCGAGGTCCCATGTGTTTCAGTGTACCAAAACTCTTCTTATCTTTGACTGCAGTAGTATCACGCTTTTTTAACCGACAAGATTGCTCGACTACACCTAACATCTGACGAATGTCGTTTTAGAGAATGAAAAAATCAAGGTTTCTCGCTTAAAGTTGACCGTATGATTCAGAGAGGGATTCCCATTGACATTTTGACATTTGAATCCACGGCGTGTAATACGAAAGTTTGCCTATCGCTCCTTGATGTTTATTTAACGACACATTGTGCGGAACCGGTTGTCGTTCATGTTGCCGTGCTAATCGTTCCCAATCAACATCTACGCATAACTACAATAGAACAGTTCTCGTTCACCTGTATAGGCATTTTGCCATGGATAACGCAATTTTACAGTGTTAAATCCTTTCTAATGAGAATTTCTTACAGCCAACCTATGTCCGGATTGTTTTTTGAATGAGTAACAGAGTTATCTTCGATTTACGATTTAGCTACAGCTATATAAAAATTCATAGAATTTGACTCCCATTTTGACTTGCTTAAGCACAATTGAGTGGGATTCTTATAAGTCTTTATGGTAGTCACTTAAATTAGTTAGCTTGTGACCGTTCCACTATCCTTTTCTGGTGAACAAATTGAATTTGATTTTTGAAATTCAGAAGTACATAGAAAACTTGCAAGCATGGATCTTACACGTAGAAATTTAAGGATCTTAAGAGCATAGTTTCTAATGATATTTAAATCATTTAAAACAAGAAATCAGTTTTTTTTAGAACACACAAACCAATGTAAAAATTGGCAAAAATTCCAATGAATGTGTTATTGTGTAGGTCGAACTTTTTTCTGTTATACCTACCTAAACTATATGTAAATTGATAAGGTTTCTTGGAACTGGGTTCGCTACCCCAACTAGCCGTCCCGAACAGATTTCGAACTAAGTAGTTTTACTTTTTATCGTGAGACTGTTCCGAACTTTTTCTTGGACCCGCGTTTGCACGTGGAATCATTTTTCGTACAAAGGAATTCACTCGGTCAACTGTTCCAACGTGTAGTTCCACATCGCGAGGGGGGAATAAATGTGATGTGAGAAGTTAGGGGAAAAAATCGTATTATTCCTGTGCAAATGAACAGAATGACTGTCCGACCTTTATATATGCTACAGACCTAGAAGCTTACTTATAGATAATTAAGGAGATAAATTAATTTAAATTAATCATTTATTATCCTTTGTCTTCTCACTGCATAGCACATTTTCTGCCGCCAAATGTGAAAGTAGATTTGGTTTCTGTTTTTTTGGTTTTTTTTTCCCAGATGAGATGGTTTCGCACATGTTCTCAATGTCACCGCTAAATCTTTTGGATTTCTTCTTAACCTTTGCAAGTGAGGAATGTCCTAGCGCTACTAGCCTCAATGGCAGAGCAAAAAAAAAAGGTTTTCTGTAGAAAAGACACGTTCTTCGTAGATTGATTGCCTCTCAATAACTCATTTTTTCCACCAATGATAGCCCAACCTTGGTTCGGTCCTGACGGGAATTTCCATGTTTGTATGGAATGTATGCTTGCTTATATGGATTTTATGGATTGTCAAAACCTCAAAACATTGAAAAAGTGCCCATTATGCTCCGCCCGACGTTATCAACTTTTTTTTGCGCCCCTCGCCTTGATAATATTTCTATGACACCTTTGCTAAGTAACTTGCTCTAATTTCATTAATGATTCAGCTTAGTCATCCAATTAATCAGCTCTGTTGATGAATTTCCAACAAAACTGTGATTGTTCTTTTTTCCTAACAGTTACGAGAACTGTTGAGTCATCAGCGTCTCCGATCATAAACCTCATCATTGACCATCTAAACCTTCGATCAATAAACCTATGTTTTTTCTGGATCTCGTGTTGTGGCAACCCGTCAGCTGCTTCGCTCGGTTGCCCAGTTCATCAGTTGCTTCCTCGTTGGTTGATTCGCAAACGTCCGAATTTCCTCCAACTGGGTTGTTTCCTGGTCAGGGAGTAACTACAGTTCATTTCAGATCAGATAGATATGGTTTGCCGTACATTGCTCGTTTTCCTGATCATTGTTATGCTTTCAGGTTCGTGATAGTTACTGTATTTTCTTTTCGGTTGAATTCTAGGGTTGAATCTTTTTTCCTTTGGTGGTCTTCACTCTTCTACTCTTCGTTCAGTTTTTCGTTTGTTAAAAATTTAGTTAAGTTTTTGTTAGGCTTTTGTTTTTTGGCTGCTCAAACGAGTGCAAAGAGAACTTCTTCCCGGTAATTCTTTTATATCCAAATATAAAAGAATTTTATTTCAATCCCAAATATTAGCTCATAATAGAAATGAAATTGGAATTGCACATGATTTCGTAGGCAGTTAGCAAGTTTTATCTCGATCATGAGGTAGTTTCACAATTTTTGTGTCGAATACCACTTCTTTTCCTCCACATTTATATGGATTTCAGTGCTTACGTAATCTCATTTCGTTAACTTCCAAAGATTTTTGTGGATCTCGCGATTTGTAGAGCGAAATAAAATGCTCAACCTTCATGTATGTAAAAGTAGCGAATGAAATCGTATTTGTAACTCTATCGATCACTTGATGTTGATCAGATTTGTTACTGGAAAATACGCGCAGAATGGCATGGTTTTTATTAGGTTTTAAAGGTAATTTACAGAAATCATACTCTCCGCTCGATCAGCGCCATTTCTCACAAAGTGGGAAAACTGAACAGCGAATGATTCCCATAATGTCGCTCGTTTTGAGATTTTAATTGCGCAAGCACACCTTAGAATACAAAATCACCAGTCATATGTGCGATATGTTTGATGTGAAATGTGAATTGAATATCGTCGTTTTTCTGTGATATTATGGGAAAGCATTCC
The DNA here is from genome assembly GCF_031761385.1 of Necator americanus. Lineage (NCBI taxonomy): Eukaryota > Metazoa > Nematoda > Chromadorea > Rhabditida > Ancylostomatidae > Necator > Necator americanus. The sequence goes on from NC_087375.1 coordinate 37,575,419, forward strand.
TTGTTTTTTTTTTGATACCACAGAGAAGCGTTTTTTTTTTAACTTCGACTTTTCAAACCTTTCTGTATACCATCTAAAATGCAGGATTCAATGATGAACGTATCAATGTTGGATCGTTTTCACAAATGACTAGACTTTGGAATTTTTTTTTGCAATTACTTTTGTAGAAACACGAAAATCTGCCTACAAATCATGGAATCAAAAGCGCCAAAAAGAGCTAAGCAAAGGCGTCAGTTTACCTAACATACTAACTCTTTACACTCATCGAATTGACGAAATAAAGCTTTATTTCATAATATCGTCACTCATTGGGGTATCGTTTCGTTCGGTTTATGGATGCAGAAAGGTGTATCGTCGGAAGAAATGAGTCCTCTGGGGAACTCTAATGTCTCTGATTCTTGGATTTGTAGGCTGTGATACACACGAGAAAGGTTTGAAATCTTATACACTAGTGAGAAGGACCCAATATCGAGAATTTTTTCAGACGCTTCCATTAAATTCCTTGCGATCCTTTGTGACTATTCTCCATTTTATTCTCTCACGCTATTTTTTATGCTATTATTTTTGAGCACGTAATCCAACAAAGCGGACAGTTCAAAAGTGCATGTTTGTTCAATGTGAAAAAGGCATTTTTTTTAACAAACAAAAAGTGTTTCGATCTATTAACAACCCCGCTTCCTCTTTATTCCCTTTACAAATACATCACATTTTGCCTCACTTCTACACTGAGGAGGTGATAGGAAGGGAGAATAAATTTTTGGAATGTTATTCAAAATTTTGGAGGAAAGTTAGCATTCATTCCTTATTTATTCTCATTGTTGTTCTTTTTCTTTTTTCGTTTTTTTTTTCAGGAGTTCTACCAACCGGATTTTTTAAATCTTTGTTCCATTTTTGCAAAATAACTCTTTCGCCATCTCCCTTCCAAAGTGAAATATCCGTGATTACAATTACAGTCTGATAGTTCTACTGTTTAAAAAAAATGTGAAGAAAAGGACAGAAAAGTGTTCAGAGTTATATTCGAGAGATTTTAGAATGTGCTCATATGTCAAACATTTGCTTTCCTTCTCAAAGTCCTCGAAATATTGCTGAAGACTTTCATAAGGAAAACTTTTTTTTCAATATTCTCATCTTCCCTTTTTCTTCTGAGTACGTATTCGTAATGTGCTACTCTTTTCATTTTGTTTCAGAAGCAGCGAAACGCTGTTATTCCGGATCCAAAGATAATTACGAGTCACGATTATGCGATACAGGAGTTGACGGAAAGTATGTGTGCCAGAAATTCTCATGCGAAGGAGGAAAATGTGAGTTTTCAGGAAAGTGTTCAAACAAACGCTGTTTTTCTTTGGAATGGTTGTAAGTCAAGGAGAACACACGTGTTGTCGGTGCCGAGTGGCTCCACCGACCGAGCGTGATGCCCCTTTGATTGAAGAAAAGCAGGAGGAAGGGTGTGTTTAAGCAGAGAGAGGGTTAAAAGGGTGAGGGACATAGAGAGTATGAACGAGAGAGTGTGTATGTCTCTCTATCTCTCCCTCTCTCTCTGCGTCGCCGCCGTGGCGACTACAGTTGCAGGGAGATGACGGGAGTATACATTTAGGTACAGGTATATCTCTAACTCTTTCATCAGCATCATCTTACCTTCATTTTTTGCGTACAGTTCGTGCAGTTGTAGTGTTGTAGTTCGATGCCTTCATCCATCGTGAACCTGTGAAACCGATTTTCGATCATAAGGTTGTTGAAAACTGTGAGTAACTGGTTTTTCGTGAATCATGTTGTCGTCTAGCCTATGATTTCGATCAAAGACCGCTCTATTTGATGACATTTGCGTTATTAACGCGACTGTTGCAGTGCTGAACAGAGTAAATCAAAGTTTTCGGTTACTTCGTAAAAACAGTACTAATTTTCGTTCAGGTGTGAAATAAAGCAAATTAGTTTTTGGTCCTACTCTTCAGTATCTTAAATTCATTCAGTTTTTTTTTTGTAGAGGAAATCATTTGAAGTTATGAGATTGAATTTTTCACCACTAATCCAATCGAGCTCAGACGAGATGTAGCTAAAAGTCGTAAGTCAAAGAGTTCAATTAGCTAACTTTTAAGCTGCAAAACTCGGTATTTTTGATAGTTTATTATTTTTTTTAATTTCCTACTCTTGAGAAATTTTCAACAGAGGAGAAGCACATTACAGGAGCTTGGATAATTCACTTGTGAATTCTTCTTACTATTCATCCTGCTTCAAGATTATGTTAAAGTAAAGTAAAAAAAAGCAAGGAGAGAGGCTAGAAATTAAAAAGATGGATAGTTCCGTTTCATCCTGGATTATCCTATTACAGAGCTTGCGTCTTAAGTTTTTGTTCTCGTAACTCCTCTCCTCTCTTTTCCCCTTGGATTTGCAAATTCTCACAACGTCTTGTATGGTTTTAGTTACTCAGCAGTAATACCTAGCAACATCCTTTGCTTTGAAAGCTTAAGCTTTAGTTACGATTGCTTGTAGGTCACTCAATGTTCCCTTCAATAACTGCTTTTGCTTCTTTTAATCCCTTAAATTGTAAGAATAGCCACTTAGAACCGTAGGATTTGAAGTGCTTAGAGATCTGTCGTGAGTTTAGTTGAGTTGTTCTCGTCTGAACTTGCTACAGTACATCGTAAAACTTTGGAATTTGTTTTGTGCAGTACCCTTATATGGAATATTAACAAATGCTGTATGCATACGTTTTTCTACACTAATCAGGTAGAAAAAACACAATAATATGTTCCACCTATATAAATCGACTGATGCTGGTCGAAAATAGGTAGTTCTGCACAAAATTTCTCTTAAAAAATTAAAATATGAAAATATTGTGAGGATTTTCTCAAGAACCCATTCATCAGAAGCATGAGGTAGTTGATTGATCTGCATTCTCAATCGCTTTATAGTCTTACTATGACTGTATCTTAATGACATCTGCTGCATGTAAACGGTCGATGAACATTTTCCAGGAAGTTTTCCAGGAACCGATGAGCTTTTTCCAGAACCGAACAGCTTCTTCTTCCTCTTTATCTGTTTATCTTCGTTCCTCAGTATCAACATTTTCAGTTTTCTGTTCGTGTTTGTGAATTTTGGATTGTTCAGCACCATTCGTCCTTCGGACATGCGCCAACAAAAACATGGGTTGCATGGCTGGACCGGCGATATGCAAGTTCAGCGGTGGATCGGGCTCGTGTTCCCGATGCGATAACGATAACTGTAACAAGTGATGCGGAAAATACTATTATTGTGAATTTGCTCGTTTGTTCTTTCTTTCTTTTCCTGCATGATTTTATTCGTGGTGGTGCTTCTTCCCATTACTCTCAATTGATTGTAATTAGAGAGAAAAAATCCCCCTTTTTTCTCCTGAGTAGTATGCTTTTGTTGATGTTTGTGGATTTTCACTCGGAGTTACTGCAAAAAAAACCTATTTTTCCTCAAAGACTAACTTATTTTATCATAGGGATTAAACTTACAGTAGATAGCACTCGATTCCTCGCATTGGCTCCTAGAATTCCTGCATGCAATGATCCCTCCAACATACAGTTGTACTCCCGTCGTTTGGTTCGATTTTAAGGTCTCTTTCGAGACAAGGCCTTTGCATGATCTCGACAAGAAGACCGATTACTGGGAAGAGAAGGCAGGCGGTTTGAAACCGACCTAGCCTTTCGGTCCCACTAACAAGTGGCGTATCGTGGGATAATAAAAAGGTCGGATTCTAGATTACTGGTATGAGCGTGGCTCCGCTCAATTCCCTCGATCTTCCTAAGAAACGGCCAGGAAAGTGATCTCTATTCCTACGAAGCGAGAACTAGCCATCCTTGTGCACGCAGCGCACCCGCGAGCGAGCAGTCGGAAATCAGTGAGATCTCCTCGAGAACCTATTCAAGTGGAACCAATGAATAGCTTCCTCGTAGAAACTAAGATTTCCCACGCTCCGACGCCGTTTTTCAGGACGATTAAAAGAGATTGAGCGGGGCAAGGCTCGTACTCTAAATCTACAACCCGATCTTTTTATTGTTCCACAGAGACCACAATATCATTAATTTACGCTGTCTTTACCGCTAGACTGATATTTTACATGCAAAATCTGAATCTGCAAAGATGGTGGAGATGTAAGCGATATTCAAGAAACTGTCTGCGAACGAGCAGCTTTCATCGGATCGATAATTATACTCAGCAGAAGTGTATAGTATGTAAGTGCCCAATTCCCCAATGCCTTGACATTTCCGTATTTCGACGTGGATTCCGAAAGCGAGATGCAGCCGCGAAAGAGATCCATAGCGAGGTTTCGTGCGCCGATGAATCGCTGGTTTGATACTCTGGCTACGTTGTAAAAAGCACTAAGGACTGACGAACAGCACGAAAGATATGAAAAATGGCAAAGTGTCCTCCCGTGGGAGTTTTAATTCTTCTATCTTGACTTGAGTACATAGTCCGCGTGAGTTCACGCAAACTGTACACACAGGTCTTTGCTTTAGTGATAACCCTCATCTATGACCAATCGGAGACGTATCAAACGACCAGAACTATAGAGATACTTACAGTAATTTTTCTCCAATTACTTTACTTTTTACCTGCATCGTTTTTTCCAAGAGGATTCTAGAAAAAACTATTCGTTTCTGCCCCTAATCCTTGATTTTAAGTGGGATATCGATGGCAGAAGTAGGAAGGCAAAAGCGCAAAACGCGCAACAAAAACGACTCTGTCTTCAATCTTAAAGGCATCACCCCACGAATTTGAGGTGGTGCAGATTTTAGGTGGAGTATTCGTATACGGGATGGAAGACTACGGAGAGGGGGTGATTCCGTCCATTTCTTGCTAATTGCCGTAAAAAACGGCCCGGAACATGCGGCGCCGCACAAGACTGGCGCGCTCCAATCGAACCTCTTGTACAAAATGGTGCGCCAAAACGAATGAAGCCGTATCTTCCCGTTTTTATGGCAATTAGCAAGAAATGAACGTAATCACCTCCCTCTCCGTAGTCTCCCATCCCGTATACGAATACTCCACCTGAAATCTGCACCACCTCAGATTCGTGGGGTGATGCCTTTAAGAAACAAGTGGACGAAGTAGAAATATCAGAAAAGAAAACTATGGAATCTTCCTGACTCTGAGAAGAAAAGTTAGTGAACAACAACAAAACTGGATCTGTTGCCGGCAAATGATTTCTCGCCATTTGTAACTCCGTCAAATGAGCCGTAAACATGAAATTTTGCACATGGAGGTCAAATACACAGTCTTTTATGGGTACTTATTATAGTATACAGTAACCACCAATAATTCGTGTATTTGTGGTTGTGGTCAGGTCAAAACGACACGAAGCACAGTGCGGTCGCGTAAGCGGCTGCGCCCCAAGCAATGAGGTGGAGATAAGAGGTGGTTAGAATCGAAGTGGGACCATCGCGAGCTTTTATCACAATCCTTCTACATTCTTCTGCATGTAGATGAGATATTAGTCGGCTATGTTTCAATTATTCACTTTTCTCTTACTCTCTGTCTGCCTTTCTCCATTTGGTATGAGGATAAAAGTTTAATTACCCATCACTTCAAGGCATCACCTCACTAATCTGGGGTGATACGTGTTTCAGGTGGGTTACGCCTATACGAGGAGGGTGATTCCGTCCATTTCTCTCTAATTAACGTTTGAAAAACGGGTAGGAAGGTGCGGCGCGAGCACAAGGCTGGCGCGCTCCAATCGAACTCCTTGTAGAAAATAGTGCGCCGCAACGCTCGAAACCGCAGCTTCCGGGCCGTTTTTTTACGGCAATTAGGAAGAAATGGACGGAATCACCATCCTCTTCATAATCGAAGACTCCGTAAAGGCATAAACCACCTGAAACCCGCACCATCCCTGCTTCGTGGGATGATGCCTTTAAGGCTAATCCGTGTGACATACACTGTGCAAGGAAAGTGTTCCCGTCTGATGCACCATTGCAATCGCAGATTGTATGCCGCGCAGTTCGCACCTCAAACTGAATTCTGCCTAGCGTAAATCTCATTTACACTCAGAAAAATGCACGAATTTTGTGATAAAAGGATAGATAACGAAGACCTAGTCGGTTTTCTCCTAACATCGCTTCAATATTCTTTCTACAATAAACATAAACTAGATTCTTTTTATAGATAAACTGATTCTACTATATAACTGAACTATGATTAAATAAAGTTCATTCTCTATATGTCATTGTCACATTCTTAGACTTACCAGTAAGTAAGATATGAAATGTTTGTTGTGAAAAGAAGAAAAGAAGAAAAACGATGCTATCAACTACATGGGCTAGTTATATCTTTCAGATCTCTTATAACTTCAGCAGTAGCTTTACATGATCGAAAATGCCATGTTATCCTTATTCATTGTTCTGTGTATTTCAACTTGGCAAAGAACTGCTTAGCGTTTTTCTATTGGATATTTGATTTGCTCATAAACGTAAATTTCAGCACTCACAAATTTCACTGTGCGAGCATGCGGTGACTGGGGGTCTCGTTGCGAAGCGTCGGCGACGGTGTGCGCCGAACAGGGAGGAGTCGGACATTGCGTAACTTGCGAAGACGACCTGTGCAATACGGCTTCACTGACTGCTTCTCTAGCAATGTTTCTTATTTTCGGGATGACGATATTTTAACAATGTCAGCTTTTAATTTTTCCATTATTCTGTGATCCTTGAGAGTTCTTTCGACACCTCTATCACCCTTTTGTTAATTAGCTATGTGGCATATTTATAGTCTTCTGCGGTCTCGCGGTGAAGAGCAGAACTCGCTTTTCAGCAGCCCTCAGGGCAGAATTTGCTAGTGACTATTTCACCACTTGAATCTCCATTTCAATTGTTAGGCTTCGTGCGTCAAATCCTTGTCACGTTCTGAGATGTACTGTAATTTTCAGTCTATGTAGATACAATAAATCAAAGTTATTTTAGAGGAGGTGCGCGATAAGGTTGCAGAGGGCACTTATGTTAGTTTTCGTTACTAAACAACTGAAATGATTGTCAACAAGTGATTTCCGTCGAACGTCAGTAATAAATAATTCATATGGAAAACATTACTGAAGATCCTGACCGTGATTTAATGGGGACTGGTCCTTCACTTGTGTAGAGTTGTACTGTACTTCATACTTCAATTACTTGTTATTATTACTAACAGGAAAATGTGTAAAGTAAAGTTTTAATCCTCATTTGTAGTAGTGTATTTTACGTCACTTTCATTTTACAATTTTTTCGAAGCAGTATCTTAGCAAATAAAACTCCTTAACCCTCCCCCGAATGTTCGAAGGAAGGATTTTCCGTATCCATACGAAGTCGTAAAGTGGAAATAGTGCCGTGATTCAAAACAATGGTGGCCATCTGAGGAGTCACCGAGTTAGAAAACCTTCACAACGTAGCATTACCTCGACTTGTGTGAATGCTATGTTGAATGAGTGAATGATGTATTATGCATCACTTAGCACCACCTGGACATTCATCATCCGAAATCCTAGTATTTGTCCTACCGCGCACCATTGCACCACCCAGTTATTCCTTTAAACGTCTCCTACGGATACCTTGGGTCTTTCTAAGCTGTAGAGTGGTCCTAGTTACTTTCAGACGGTAAGAGTATGTTTTACGATTGAATTTACGAATGGATTTTTTTTTCACGAATGGATAGGGCAAGTGTAGCACTTTTTCCGAACTTTTTAATAGCCCGAGGTGAAATTAGTAACGAAAGCTGTTGACGAGATGAGCTTGGTAAACGCCTCCGGTTATTTGCGATGAGTCGTTTCCATGAGCACAGGACGAGTTCCGAATAATAAGGAAATTCTTTCGCAAATCCGTGTTATCTTTGGTTTTAACGCTTGAATTAGTTATACAATTGTCTTATCTTTACTTGCCTGACATTAAGTTCCTAATTGTCAAGAAAGCAGTGACAATTGACAGCTAAGAAGGTCGGAAACTCTTCTGACCAGTTAGGAATTCCTCAAAAATATGTAGCACCGAAACGTTTTTCCTACGAATGACCTTTCTCCATGTGGATTTTGTGTAGAAAACTTTCATAAAAGTTCACATTAATTCTTCCGAGAGACTCCATCTCTGTCCATTCACTGGAATGTGGATTGCAAGGTTTGCAGCACACATTCAGTTCTGCTCCTCCAAAAATTACGCAGACCACCTCAATTTGTGTTTCGTTGACATACGTTACATCTCTTCTTTGGTGCAGACCTCTCTGACGGCACAAATTCTTGTGCATATTTGCGTATTCCAAAGTTCATCCAGAAAATCAGATTCAGAAGTCGAAAGCTTTAGGTTTTCAAAATTTCTTCTTCGCGCGGCGAATTAGATATCTTTCGTATGAGCTCCGATGACTTAAGTAGACAAAAGGTGTTGATGTAGTAACCAGTGGAAGAATGTTTGGAAGCGGGAGGAACAACGCATTGTACGTCGTCGATTAGCGGAACTTTGCTGGACATAATGGACATGCTAGAGTGTTTGTCACAGGATTTCCATAGTAGGCAGCTTTCATTGAGTTTCACCTCAACAACACGCGCTCAAATCATTTTTTTAGCTTTTTATCCCGTTAACATTTGATGAAATATACATAATCGTGTCGAGATCTCCATCATAAATTCTTTGCGAAGGTGAAAAAAATTGCAGCTTTGGAATGGAAAATTGCATCTGCAGATTCCAGGAAATCTGACGTGGACTCTAACATTGTCGCTTTTTTTTCGGGCATTTTCGGGCAATGACAGAACATTCCTAATTCTCCCAAAGATGCATTGATACTGAAAGTTTTACGTTAAGATGCCTTATTACGCATTTTTTCTAGGATTTCTGGGAACAATTTGTTTTGGACAACTATAATCTGAGATATACTAGAAAATACTTCAAGAAATAAATTATCGAATTCTCACTTTCACTATTTAAATCTCTTTTTATATTCACTGATAAATTTCTTAAGGCTACGATCGTAATTGTTCTTTTATCGACAGTCCTCTTCTGTGATTTTATTAATTTTCAAAGTAAATACTTCGAATCGCTATCTGATGCTGGAACTCCATATATTGCTTGAAATCCCATCTTTTTCGATTTCCCCGTAAAAAATTTGAAAAAACTGCTTAACTCACGAAATTCAGCCACACACGTGCATATAAATGTGGTTTCGTGTTAAGTATGGTGGATTTTGAGTGGATTCCGTCAGGAAGTGGTCATTCTTTGCGCGTTTATTCGCCCAAGAACGAATAGCATGCGAGTCGTCGGAAGCCAGGTAACATTTTATTTCATACAAATAGTCAGTTCCAACGTTATGTTTTTTTTTCTTCATCAAAATGCATTCAGGTAAAATGTACAGTATCCAGAGTCGTGTATTTTACAGTTTATAGCCTGGATTTTACGGGAGTTTTTCACCTGTACAACAATAGTTTGTGTTAGCTTTAAACAATGATCCAGACTACGAGCATTCCGAAAGTGTTTTTCGGGAAAATCAATGTAATTCAGATTTGTTTGACAACACTCTTATGGGACAAGCTTTGGAGTTTGTCAGAAATTGCCAAATTCCACTTGAAAAATTATTAATAGGATAATGGCATGCATGTTAGCAACCCGTTATTTCCATTTACCAAAACACTGACAGTCTTAAGTTAGTACCAGTGGATGGTGGCGGAGGTAATTTTTAGAGATTCGCCTCCATGGGTGAAATACGTGGAAATTGTTACTCCTAATGTTTTTCTACGCAATTCACAACCTGGCTTTGCTGAATTACGAATTATGAATTCGTGAATTTCTGAAGAGAATGGAAATTTCGAACCAACATATGATGTGGGGTACCGAAATGCTATGAATAACCTCCTGATTACGGATTTAATAAACATTTTGTCCATTTTCGAGAAATAAGCGGAAATCCTATGAACACCCATTCCTTCCATGGAGATGTATCCGCGGGATATGCCAATGGCAGGATTGCGGAGGTGTGAAAGTAATTAACCTGGCTTGAGGAAACATTGCTCGTTTTCAGGCCACACATTTGTCAAAAGTAAATTCTCGAAGTATATTTGAAATCAGCGGCTCATTTACTTTCGAAAGGTACTTTCAAAATTTAATTTTGACCATTTCCAAGAATTTCGACGGTTTGCGACGGATTAACCCGTCGGCGACGGATTTTGGAACACAAGTTAGTAGCGGTGTTGTACGTGTAGCAGATCAGAGCAAAATACCTCCTGTATATTCTTATATGCAAGAACATGGTTTCTGGAATTTTTTTAATGAAAGGTCTTGGCAATTTTAAACAAAAACATTTTAAAAACTTGAGAGAAAAAACCTTGGAGAGAGAAATGAGAAAAATAATAAAATTAAATTAAAAAATTGACGAGTATGAGAGCACTCATTTTACCTTATTTAAACAACTATTGGGCCGGTACTTATGTTTCATTAAAAATTTTGCTGTGGTACGTTGATGGCGAATCAAAAATATGAGTGGGAACCGACGTGCCTTGTTATATTTCTCTCCATCTTCTCGCGCCTTTCTATCTAAGGATCATTTCCACCTAAAATTCTTGCATAAAGCTTTCTCCTGGTTTCTTGATAGACCACGAAGTCAAAGTAGGATCTGCAAGAGCTTTAGGATCACTATGGGCTTTGTAGATCACGTGAAGTCATTTTCTTCAATGAAAGGTGAAAATAGTGAGTTCATCTTGCAAACTGCGTCGTAGGTGGTGTTTTTGTGATCTTGTCCTCGGTATAACTAAGGAGGCAGCATATTTGATTTGGGTTTCTCCTCCCTTTCTTTTCTACAAGATGTTCACGCTTTTTCCTGTTCAGAGCAGCGCTCATTGCAGATTTGATTATATTGGTAGTACTTTCTGCTCGTATAGCGTAAGATGGAGACAAACCAAGTTAGTTCCGAGGCAGTGGTTGCGCTTTTTTCAACTGCTTTTCCACTACTTTTTAGAGATTAAGTATGACTCGAGCGATGTATTTCGGTGAGATAAGATTGTAGTTTGTCAGCCGGTTTAGATTATTTTAGGCGTTATCCGGGAAATTCCGGCCGGAGACACTACTACATAATCCTTGTCATTCCTCTTGTCACAAAAAATCTAATTTACTAATTCTACCAACTGTTAAGACTCCAGTAAAAAGAGAGGAGCAAGGAGAAACTAAGATTCTTGTACAGCATGAGTTTTGCTATACCAGTAGAGCCTCCAGAAAACATGAATAATGGCTGCATCATGCAGGCACCGAACAAGAAATATTTTCTCTCAACTTAAACAGTAAAAAAGTACAAAGATCTTATTCGAGAGTAATTCTAGCTCAAATTGGTGATTTGACACAGTTACTCAAGCGAATATTACTTGGTTCTGTTTTGGACCAGCATCCATTTTAAAAGACAAATCAATTTTGAAGAAAGATTTTATTCCTTGCCTGCCTTCAATTGGGAATGTCGGATGTACAATCATGCTAAACAACACAAAAAGTGGTTGAATGAGATTACGTCTATTTCTACACGGTCCACAGTATCCTTACCTAAAATGGCTTTTAAAAATCTGGAAATAGTAGTTCACATATGAGTGTGTGCCTATTACTTGAAACCATTATTCAAGTGCTGAGCCAGCCGACCAACTGTGAAGAGAACTGAGCTTCATGAAACTATTAGATTGGTGGATAAGTTCGTAGCGTGTTTATTTTGGATCTTATTTTATAATTATTTGTGCATTATTTGCTAAAATGTATGAACTATTTTGAAGAGCTCTTTCTGCTGTACAAGACTTCTATAACTGTTTTCCGAATAATCCGATTATTATTGATTTTTGAAGCTAAAAATTGGAATATCCATGAGACGAAAATCGACACTTTCAACATTTGCTATGTTTCGTTTCTCATCCAAGCCAGAAAGCTACTGGTAAGCCAAGGGCGTATGCAGCACGTACGGAGAAGGTGTCATAGGCCATCCACAGACCACTTCTGGCTCAGAATTTTTCATGGAGATTGAGCAGAAGTAATAGTTTACGAAACTAAGAAATGGCGGCTTTGACCTCGACGACTTGTCTCGCACCGGAAGACCTTCTGAATTCGACGGGGGCATCTCAGAGCACTTCTGAAGGAGGACTGTCGCCAAACAAGTGGACTGTTGGCCGAAGAAATGAATAGGGCTTATGCAACCATACTTGCTCATGTTCATTCGATATAAACTGAAATCCGAAATAAGAACGTCGCAAACTTATTGGGACCGTCCTAATATATCCAGATGTAGAAGTCTTTTACTTCAAACCTTAACCTCTCGTTAGAAACACTATTTCTTCCATGATTCCGGTCTTTAAAAAGTAGAATAATGTGATAGATTTCTTGATTGCTGCGGCGCTGATGTCTTATTCTTTAGTTTGAACAAATTTGTATGAAAACAACTGGTGGTGAACTTATACGGTGAGATGAACCGTGGAACTGAATGACAAATGGATGCTCCTACATGCAAGTGAAAAAGTGAAAAATTTTTAACGAGAAAAAAAACCATCATAAGTAGTTCATGAAAGTGCTATTCTTTTCTTTTTTCGTGCTTGAGGCCTCGTTTCAATCCCAGAACATTTCGGAGTAGTTCGATACTACATTCAAGCAAGGTTAAACATGGGGAAATAAGGTTTTGGCGGAGCGTATGATTGCATCGTGTGATGGAGTGTTGTCGATGATGTCGTCTACTGCCATCCATGAGTGCATGAGTGCGTTCCTCGCTCTGATTCTACCGAATATTCGCTTAAATTTCTGTTCATTGAAGCTTTATCTATTCATTTGCTATTGTTCAGTCCTTTCAAATTTTCGTTTTTTTTTCTTTTTTGCTAACTGCAACATTTGAGAGCTGCAAAATTGCATACTCCTCATGAAAATGCCGCTTTAATCATCCTTTCTAGTGGGAAAAATCACGCAGAAACGTTTCAAGAAATGAGGTTATTAAAAAAAAAACTAAAAAAAACTAAAGTAAAAAAAAACTAAAAAAAAAACTTAAGTAAAAAAACTTAGGATTACTCAGATCCTTAAACATTTTCTAGTTGTCATCAATTACAACGTGAATTTCGCTATACTAGCTTCATATTTACTCAGGTTAAAAATGAAAATAACTATATGAACCCAAACGACTGCTGTACACATGATTACTGTAGCGGAATAAAAGGCACAGAGTTGTACGATCCCAGAAGTGCTGCGGGCCCGTCGCGATCGCACAAAATCAAAATGTAGTATTATTATACCACTGATAGCTGACGTTCGAACCCGCTAGAATTTTTTGTAGTTGAGTTCCATACACATGCTATAAAAAGAATGAAGTTTCATGCTAAATCCTAAAGAGTCAAGAGATGATGTTGCTCCTGAAAATTATTAAGGTCTAGGAAGAAACGTAAAGCAACGATTTCTCGTAATGATCATAATATAACGTCACTTAGTGTCGTTAACTTTTTAATGAATATGTGGAGACTCCTTTGGGATTACGGAGATACGACATACCGCCCTATGCTGAAAATATCGAAACGTGAGATTCGAAAATATGCAGGATCCCATCTCCAAGTTGAAAAATGTTCCCATTATTCACTATTGTCTCAGTGTCTCAGTACGTAAATACATGGATCACCTTGTAAACAACAAATAAATAAATAAAATAATCGGATATAGTCGAGGTGTTTTAGCACTTCTCAGTAGGAAGGTAGTGTATATTTTAAGTAGGAAGCTGTCGGAGGAATTTAATGTCGTTTCATTCGTTTTCATCTGCGAAGAATTGGGCAGCTTTCACCGAAGGAGTGAGTCCGAAGGAGTGGTTACAAAAGAATTAGCTGGAAATGTGACATTGAAGGAGAAAAACTATTGTTTCCCACTTGGAAATTTTCACTTAGCCTCCAGAAATGACTTTATTTTGGAGGGCTGAAAGTACTTCTTGCTTTCTATGTATGACTTCATCAATCAAATGTCCCTGCTTTTCGACTAGACTACTGTAAATTTGCATTAAGTTTACTCAAGTTAGTCTTCAAGGAAGAAAGGCGTGACCAACTTCCAGTTTTCTCGCCATCTTGATCGAAAAAGTGCTTTAGTTTGGGATTACATCCAATCTGTCGGATCAAAACGCTCTCGGGAGCGGGCGAGATGGGCTGATGTGATCGCAGTACAGATTGATCAGTTGAGAGATCAGCTGGACACTCCTTGACGACAAAGGCGTCAATTTTTTTTTTATTTATGAACGTACGTACTTCTTGGATAACGTTTGTTTTTAATTTATTCGTTTGCAGCGTAAATAAACGAATGCTAGGACAATCACGATCACTGAAAGTGATTCATTTAGGTATGTATCCAAATAGGTATGATCTACTTTCGATTTGAAGGACAGGAATTTGAAGGTTCAGTAGCGCTCCTTCAGCATTCCTCTGTTTTGAAAATTCGTCGTTTCTTCCAATAAGTTCGTTTTTCTAAGAAAATAGCCATGTTTTCTGCTATCTAGAATAATTCCTTATGTTTATACTCTTGATTCTTCAATCCTTTGTTCTAATCCAAGAAGATATCAGCAATCGATTTGTTCTCGCGGTTCCATTCTTTTAAAACATGCTATATTCCTATGAAACTTTTGTTTTCAATAAACATTCCTGCGATTCCTATTCCTGTCCCTATTGATGTTCCTTACATAGCGGGATAGAGTGTACGTATGTGAATAATGAAAATTATACTGTATGTAAAATTTTTCATGCATGAATTATTCTTTAGAATCTTTTAGAATTTCTAGCAGAGAAATGTTTTTTTTGGAGGTTGCACTTTTTATATTAGCAATAGAAAGAGCATTCATGAGCAGTCGCCAGGATAATTTTTTGTCCAAACTTCAACGATGCGCATTTGATTGGGGCGAGGTAGAGGATGGAGGGAGACTGTGTCGTGGAAAGAAAGTGCGTGCTCTGCGTCGGGCGAATGCGTCACGTTCAGTTGCGGGAAAAATTCTGCCATCAACCACACATTTTCCTCCTTGACCCGAAACGGTGATGAGGTAGATGAAGTAGGCCGGTGGCCCAACCCATGTTGAGGTATTTTTTTTTCTTTAAGGGGAATTTTTAGATGTTGAACACGAATTTAACACTAAAATGTTGTAAATCGAAATCTGAACGCTATTTCCGCAAATCAAATTCACGAAAGAATTCACATTTTATTCATCCAGTAGTATTTTGCCTTAGATCTACAGCCGTTGTGTTTTGTGCCTTTTGTGTGCCCTCACTTGCCGTTTGCCGTTGCTTTCACTCAAAGTCGCATTCATGAGATTTTGTCAGAAATGAGGCTTAATTATAACATTGGTCTTTTTAACTTTTTTTTGTGTTTTGGCGAATTCCAAGTGGGAACCCCCGAAAATGTAGACGAAAAAGACTGTTTCCTTTCACGATGGAAGTACGCTCATTATTCGGGAAGAAAGGCTGTTTTTCTCAGCTTCGCTTGTAGAAGAGGGCTTTCGCATTCCACTTCTTCTTATTAGAAGATGTTCACTCGATAACACCCATTCAAAGTATGCTCTACGACGTTGTCTGGATTGTTCCCACTTGGAGTAGAGAATCATTCGTCTGAAGGGCAAAAAAATTGTAGATAGTGTCGAAATAACCTTTACGACATTGAAGTAAAATCCAGATGAAATCTGAAATAAAATAATCCATAAATAAATAATAAAACCGAGACGGGTACTTATGTTGTATTTTCTCTTACCAATTTTCGCACCAATTTTTTACAAACTCGAAGGTTTTTGTTTTATGAATTTTATTAGTATTTCGTACGGCTTGAGGTTACGCAGGACCCCACGTTATAGGCTTGACTGTGGGTTTGGTCATTATTTGTTAATATTTTAGAGGTGATGAGTGCATTGTTCCTTTTTTATTACATCTTTTATGTATCATGTTAACCGTGTCTAATTTTCTAGTTTTCAATGATTAATAGAAAAATCTTTTATACAAATCCTGCGAAGAAATATTTTAAAGCGTGGATGCTATTTTGTGTTCGAAAATTCGTGACCCACTTTTGGGTCTACCATGTCGTCAATAAGTTCAGGATCAATAGCTGATAAGTCTCTAACAGGGGTGCCTCTGCCTTAGCCATACACAATAGCCCTTGTAGTTCTTAGTTATTAGATTTATGGATTTATTTGTGGATTTATGGATGTTAATGGACCCTTTCCAAGGCTGCTCACTAGGAAATTACGAACTTACATACTTATCGAAATAGTCCTCGTCATACTCCCTATCCTACGCGCCTAGTAAAAAATTTTCAATTTCAGTTACTTGTGAAAAATCTCATTTGTTGTTTGATTTGTTCTCGTTTGGATTATTTACTCAGAATGTTTTGCTCTTTTTGTTTTGCTGCACTGAAGATAAATTCTACTTATCTAGCGTTCGGCTAAAGTGTCTTCATTGTCCCCTTTCGGGATTCTACTGTCGCCATTTCGGTACCTCCCCACACTTATCTCCAAACATTTTTCGTCAGCATTTTGTTTACCTTTCTGAGAACGCGTATGCCTGTCGCTGTTTCGCCATTTTTGGTCTCAGTTGTTCGTTATCAAATGTTTATGTGCTCGTCTCTAATTAATTGCCAATAATGAATTCTAGCGATCCTCAAAGTCTGATCTATGCTCATTATGAGATTTTTCCATCAGATTTTGAGCACTGGTGAGTGAAATTACAGAAAAATCTCCAAGTGAAGGCATTTTTATTCAAGTCTTTCCTTTCAGTGTTTTTCATCGTATTTAATCTCAAAACCACCTTTTTTTCGATAGTCCTTGCACTGGTGGTTTGTTCAGTTGAGAACGATTCCTTCAATTTTTAGAACTACCTACTGAGTACAGCCATCTGACCAAAAAATTGCTCTTTGAGATGCCATCAGGTACATAAAATGACGCTTGGGATGATATTACTGTTCAGAAGTTTATCGTACACACACAACTAATGGTACAACTTGCAAAGAGATCGTTACTGGTATCGTAACAGAGGATGGACGAGTTTCCCAGCCAGTAGAACAGCCTGTCGTCCCAGTAGAAGGATTTCTCTGCTGGCGAAGAAACGATTTTCTGCAGTATAATAAACAGTTTAACATTAGTAAAATGGAATAATTGATCTTCTAGAACCAGGAACAAAGAAGCAACAAATTGCAATACCGTTTCCCAAATTACGTCACCTTACACTCCTATTTTTTTAGTGTGTACAGTAACTAACCAGTATTGTGGTTCCAGTTTTGTCTGATAGAGGTTCAACTGTTTTCACTATCTTTTTCACACATCAGTATTTTAACTCGAGCCTTTCAATTCCGTTTTGTTTCTCTGGAACTATTCACAAGGATTGAGATGCTGCGGGCTGTCGAGAATAAGGTGTTGCCGTTAACCTGATTTTTTAGGATAGCGCGTAACCAAATTTTTGGTGAGCAGAGATGAGAATTTACGGAAAATAAGGATTTTGTTTCTAAAAATTTCGAAAATACACTTGTCTATGGATCGAATACGGAGAGGAGAGAGTGGAACAGATGCGATAATTTTGGAAAATTTTCTTCGTGGGAGAAAATGTAATAAATAAAAGACAAACGTTAATTTCGGAGCAGTTTTCCATGTTTCGATGACTTGAGAAGCAGAAAAGATTTCCTCAATATAAAAACTTACTCGGCAAATAAAACTAGTAGGTAAAGTGCAGATCTTTCTCACCTCGGGGTGATAAAAAAAACTGAAGATTTTCCCTTTTTCTTTCCGTAATTACTAGAAGATCGCACCTTCACCGTTTTAGTAATTCTATCCATAGCCAGATCCATTTTTTTTTGCAGCTCACGAATAGGATTGTTGACGTGAAATTTAATCTGCTCAGCTAACGAAAAATGGAACAAAATGGCTTCCTTATGGGGTTCAGCTCCCGACATGTGATTGTTGATGTTTTTGTCGTGGTTAAAAATCGTTTGTAGAGCTCTTCGAGTGCCAGTTACACTCGTAGATCGTTTTGGTAGAATGATTGCTAACGGACAGCCCCTAAATCATCATCACCAACATGGAAGTATGAACGGGGGTGATTTGGGGTAATTTTTGAATTGTTTGCTCGAATGCTTCCTGCATGCCCTGAGGTCTTAGGGAAGAAAGAAGAGAAGAGCGGAGCTGATCCTTCTCTTCAGCCCAAGAGCGGCCATTCCTTTCACCGAACAAACATTTCTACTCGTCTTCAGAAGTAAGCGCTCAAATCTACTGCCTTGGGATTTTCTCTTCCAGAATGAAGAAGATTTCTAAGATTGACAGAATTTTTCTTAAAAACTTTTGTCATTGAATTTGATCAGTTTAGACGGACGTTTTCGTCATTTTAGTCAACTGGTAAAAAAATTTATTCATTTATGAAGAAAGACTTGTTGTCAAAGAATCTGATTTAACCAACAAACTCTAGAATTTTCCTCTAGAATAACAAAAAAAAAGAGTTGAAGTTTTCAGAGTTATACGAGAGTGCAAATACAGTGTAAATGCAAGCTAAATAAACTCGACTTCTTCTCGTTCCCCTGATTCAGGTTCGAATTATGCAATCAAACCGTAGCGGATACTACCTGATCTCCTTTTCTTGCTTTTTACTCTTTCTCTGTGGCACATATGATGCTTACCATGGACTCTTCTAAATGTTTGTTCAATGAATTAAACGTGTTTTCAAAAATTCTTCAACTAAAATCTACTTTAGGCAATTAATTTAATCAACATTTTAAGAGATTTTCTGCACTTTAAAAATCTCGCAACAATTCCCATTCTTTAAAAAGGAATATTCAAGCGCTGGAATTTTTCTTTAAAATAACGTTTAGTGCGGATTAAAATCATTTATAAACGTACACATTCTGCAGGTAACGCGTTTTTTTTTTGAGAAGATGGAGAAATTTTACACTAAATTGTTCCTGGCAAAATATTTTTCCTTTTTGTTCTTGAAATAAAACAGCAGTTAGCATTGTGCTTTACAATCGTTCTTGGAAAAGTAGGGAGTAGGGTGTGGAGGAAGTGGAGAGCGGAAAATCGGGAGTAGGAATCTGAATCCACATCGGGAGAAACCGCGGATGTGTCCAGCCAACAGACGGTCGTCCCGTGACCATTCACATCACAATACAGACAGCCTTATTCAAGTCTTTCGATGAGCATATGCGTACGAATGTGGGACACTTCCTGTTGGCGAATCCAATCACGGCTAAGCACATGTTTTCACATATTTCACCCTACGGCAGAGTTGTCTAGCCAACAAAATTCGGCCGATTGTTTTTCGTTTTTTTTAGGCGTAGCGCTTCCTAAGTTGATGTTAATTCTTGAAATTGTGCCAGAAACGGCTTAATTATCGTGATCAACACTGCCTGTCCACTGCTCTAGTGGTTAACATTATCTCGGAGCTACGTATCATTAACATCTAATACATTTTACAAATCCATGATTTCTAGAGAGCAAATTTTTCACTGAAAAACAAGTCTGAAAAATTTCTTGGCAGTTGTTGAGTTTCCTCTTAACACATCTATCTCCTGACTTCTGTTCGAGTAGTCCTTGAATCTTTCACGACACAGCAAAAACTCTTTATCCTTGTAATATTACCAGAAACTCACAGTAGCCTGAAGAGTTAACAAGCCTTTTTGGCAAGTAGATTCCCGCAGTAAGTTCTTCTCTTGTCGCTTTAGGACCCTAAACTGTTGGACTAGCATTAGCTTTTTTTTTCTTCCACGAATGTAGTATAAAGCTAACTGAAATCGTTCTGTAACTTTTTGTTGAAACCCACATAACTTTTCGTTGCATTTTCCAAACAGTTAAAATAAAATTTTCCAAATTTCCCGAATACAATTGAAATGAGCACATATGAATTTACAAAAATCTGATCTGATCTGATCCATATCCAGGAACATGTCGTTAGTTTGCTCTGGGTTTCAGTTAAATCGTGCATACAGAGATCTACAGAGTCCGAAGTCCGAACGTAGTCTTGTTAGTCTTCTGTGCCTACATAAAGAAAAAGACTTTCAGAAACAACATCACGGATTTCTACATGTGGATTTGATTCAAGAATACATGGATGTAGGTGAGCAGGTGATTAAAGTGCAGTAGCATTCAAAGATAACCAAAGAACACTATATTGGTGTTACATGTAGTTCAAATTGAAACCCATAGAAAACTTTGAAAAATCTTCGTTCAGTCTAGTTTTCGGAAGAATTTAAATGGGTGAAAAAACGATCCTGGAGCTTTTTTCGGCCGATCTCTGCCAAGGTGAAGTTTTTTCGAAGCTAATGATTGCAAACTCTTGTCGTCCTTGGATATTTGTTTTGTTGACAACCCTCAAAATCATAAATGCTCCATCTGTCACCCCCATGTGCGTTTGTTATTTTTTCGGCAGATTTTTTCCCACTTCTTTTTTTCTTTTTCTACAAGTATGGGCTTATCCATGTACATGTAGAATATTATTAATTTGCTCTTATTCTTCTAAAGCTGCATAAACGTAAAAAAGTGAACTAATGGCCTGCGTGTGTGGGTTTCTCACACCCGTAGCCACAAATTTTCTGCTCTAGCAGGAGCCGCGGGATTTAGCATCCGTGGATGTGGGTCTCTGGAGCAAAACATCTGTAATAGCTGCTGTGCATGAATGAGGTATAGAAATATTTTTCGTAATAGTTCCATGGTTGCAAGTTACTCGAAATTGTCGCTTTTGTATTATAAAATTGCTTTGACTGATGATGTTGTGGTGGAAATCTTAAAGAGTAAAAAAAGCGAGTTTTGGATAACGGCTATTCATAATCGGTTGTCTATTTCCTGCTACAGTAAGACGATAACATTTTTTCAGTGCTTATTTCAAATCTGTGGTCATTTGTTTTCTCTGGAATAAACAGTGCTGTGTATTCATGTGCTGAATCGCTGGACGATATCGCGCTTCATAAAAGTGTCGCGATTGCGAGTTGAGGGGAACTTAGAAGAGAATGGGGACTTCCGATAACTGGTAAACAAACCCTTTGAGAGACGATCTTATAGCAAAAATCAGACGTTATTTGTTTTTTTACGATAATGTGGGTTTTGTTTAAGGATAAATTACGCTTTTTATATTTTTCTTACTACTTTTTATATTGCATCGCCTTTCTACAGTGTCCTAGGAGGTCCTACAGTACGAAAAATGAAACTGGAGTGTCTATGTGAGAAAATGCGAGAGGTTCCTATTGTTAAATCCTATGTGTACATTTTTTCTTGCTCTTGTGCCTTACGCTTCACATTTTCCTGGAAAATGACCGTATCTTTCTGGGCCTTGTGGAACTTATTCATGTCCTACAGTGCTAACACTATCAAAGGTCGAACTTATAGAGTTTGCAGTGCTAGACACAATTTTCATAATTACGTTTGATTGCGACAAGTGCTACCGGATATGCGTTGCTGAAAGGCGGTTTGCACGGACTCAGAAGCTCATTACATGCTATTTCCTCGTCTGCGCAAGCTCCCTCGTTTTTTCCGCCCTTCACGAATGCAGAAGGATCGTACAAGCCTAAGCTTTGAGCCGCTTTCCTAGTTTTCCTCGAAGTACTTCGCAACAAAAGGGATCACAGCCATTTGACCTGTCTGAGGTATTCGAAATCAGACCGGCTGCGCCTAATGTTCATTTTTCAGAACTAGACGATTTTTTTTTTGTAAAAATGACTTTGAAATGGTCGAATTCGACGAGTGGAGCATGCTTCTGGCAACTTCTGTCGGCTCCTCATAGGTGATTTAGGGTGTTGTGTTTGACTGAGGATCTCGTCCACTTCTACTTTTGACCTTAAGCGTTGAGGCATAAGAGTAGCAGCCTGTTGTCCACATAAATTTCGCTAATCCTATGGTGAGAGACAAAAATGTGAACGTAGAAGTTTACGAATGCTTGGAATGATCGAAAACAGAAATCACTGACGATGTTATGATTAAAGTTAGGAAAAGTCATGATTCTTCCTATTCCTAGTCGTTACTAAACCTGCTATCTTCAGCTAGAGCTAACAACTCGTTGAAACATTCCGAGGCTAGTTTTAAGTCATGGATTTCTCCTGGGAAATAAAGTATGTCTCTCAGTAGGAATGGATTTTGAATCATAATTACGAATCAAAAAAAGAACCTCATAATAATCACTTTGAATTAGCACCCTGTAGCAAATACATAACGCTTGGGTAGGAAAAAGAAGCGTCCTCTCTTCTGTAGACTAATACCAATTTCCTAAGACAAAAACAAACACTAGAAGTACTAGTATAAGTACTAATAATATTATATTACCCTGGGCAGCCTCCATTCTTGCTGATTAATGGATTTTGTGTCGAGTAGAGACAGAGCGGGAGTTGCTTCAGGCGCTTGCTATCATCTCCCGCCTATGCAAGAGTTCAAATCCTAGAAAAGAATACCAGATGATGTAAGGTTCTGGAAAAAAAATTGTTGTGACTAATTCTCCTCATTGAATTCGATTCTATCTATCCACATTAAGTGCCATTTCATTTTTTTTCTTTCACTCTAGAAAATTTCTGTATTAGATAGAGGAAATCTTAAATTATGATGTCCTGCACCATTTTTCATTTCAAGGCGATCAACTAGGTTTTTTCTTCTCTGAAATACTGGTTGTACTCTCTATTCCTCTTCCACTACCTTCATAATTTTTCCTCAACTGACGTAGGCGACCGTGTTGGTGTCAGTTAACCTATACACGTGCTAGTGAATAGAGAGATCTGACAACATTGAGAACTAATCTTCGGAAGAGAACGAATCCTTGCCCGACGAAGGAATAAACAATACCCGGGATTAATATTTGAAGAGTCTGATTCTGCTTCGAGCAACGTTAGGGCAATTTTCATTCATCCTGTGGACATCGCATTAATATTAACTGACCACTGCGACTTCACGACAGACGAATGGTGATCGCGTTCATGAGCAACAGGTCCTTTAAAAAAAGTTTCTGTCCTGATCGCAGATTGTTTCTCCACGCGATCCTTCATTAAACGGTTTTTTAAAGGTGAATTTTCTATCTATTTTTGTTACGGATGTCGTTTGTAAGGTAATGAAATGCATACTGTTAATGTTCCCCAAGTTATTATGGGTGACTTTTCATTAATGTCTCTTCCATGTGTTTATTGCTGGATATTCTGTTTATCTATCGCATTTTTTTCTATTCGCACTTTTTTCACCGTCGGATTGGACAAGGTCGGATTAGTTCAGTGGGTAAGATGTTTGGCCGCGAGTTTCATTGGTCGTAATGGTTCAAAACTGCCTCAGACCAACCAAGCCTTTCATCCCCCTCCTGTCAAAAAATTGGTACCGAACTTCTAGTTATTGTAGCCTGGCTATTTGTGGTTTAAGGGTCTTGAATACCACGAATCGCCTGAGTCATGATATTAAGGTTCCGAGGCTTTATGAAAGCGAGGCATTGATTCTTTGGCGGTCATGAGCACTTAACATCAAAGATCGGAGCCGAAAAATCTAAATAGTTCAAAATGCAATAAGAAACTCTGGAGCACCAGAGCCAAATACAAATGAAAAGCTACGATTTCAATAGGTGGTGATTCTAGCAGCAATTTAAGCAAAATTTAACAGTGAACAGAAGAAAAAATAAATAAGTGAATTGAAGTTTTGTTGGATTTACCAGGAATTAAATCAGTGAACGGTCACAGGAACCACTTTGTTTGTTTTAACATAGGTTCTGTATCGTTCCGTTATAAATCCCGGAAACTAAATTCTCTTTTTTTCTTTCTGCAAATTCAAAGAGATATTTTCGCTCGCGTGACGCATTTGCTTCGGTGCTGCGTTCAAAGTGACGGAGGGACATTTTTTCAATAGCTAGTTAACTATTCGTGCAATCAGAGACGATATTTACACTATTCTTCTCATATTGCAAGCCTCTTGCAGAAATGTTTCGTGAAGGACTCTGGAAAAAAGTTGAAATTCTTTTAGCGCACGGGACTTTCACCGCCTTATAGTTTTTGTAGTGCAATGGCACCTGCACCAGGAATATGATACATCGCTGGTCTTTTCTCGAGAAAAAAATCTTATGAGGACGAAACCACAGTCATTCATCTATAACACATTTCGTCAAAGCTGCTTTACGAACATCACGCTCTACACATCAGCTGTGTCGACAGGAAAACATTTTTGATTGGTATCACCTCCCCCAACATCATAGAATTCCTAGCTTTTAGGATCTACTGGGTCATCCGAAGTTCAGCTTTATGCACCGTCGCTGAAACTGATTGTTGGAGTAGACAAGAGTGCTGAGGGCGAGTAGGCGACCAGAGCGCTGAACACCGTTCGAACAGGCCTCGAACCAGAAACCTAACTTTCGGCCTCTCGGAGATGGTCACGGCAAATCCGCTCCTCAGCTCCATAAAAATTAAATTAGCGGCTATCGCAGGTTAACGAACTACGCTCCAATGAAAAGTGTTTCTGATGTGGATTTTAATATCTGTGGAAATTATCACAAGTATCTTTCAAGACAAGATTCACATTTTGAATAAAATTATGCGCATGAAGACCTGATACCAAATAAGGAAAATATCCTTTTCTTATGAAGTTCTGGATATATTTGTTTAACTCCAGCACGTTTCTCTAAAAAAAAATTCGTGTCTTCCAAGTTCTTGCAAGAGGTTCAGCTATGTAGATAAAAAGATCTTTATTTATTCGACTGGTTTTGCAAAGTTTTGCTTGAAAGTGGAATTTTTGATTACCAAATTATCACTGAAAAATTCATACATACTTCATCAACTGAAAACTTTAATGTGATTTCGGGAGCGTGCTAGTTCTTAGATTTGAAATAACTGTCAAAACCACATTAGGTTTAAACAGAGAGTTTTTTTAAATAGCCTTTTCAATTTTATGTAAGTGTATGTGTTGGAGTTTTATGTGAAGGATGTACGACGGCTGTTTCAAGAGAATTGTGGCGGGTTGCCATTCACGAGATTCACAACCACTCAAGTTGGACATATATTTGATGCAAAAGAAAAACAGTTAAAAAGGTTGTCAAAAAACTCTCTGTTTAAACTTAATGTGGTTTTGACAGTTATTGCAAATCCAAGAACTAGCGCGTTCACCATAATTACACAAGTTTTCAGTTGATGAAGTATGTATTAAGTTTTCAGCGTCTAAAAAATATTCACAAGAAAACGAAAATAAGATTCTGTAAGACCAGGAAATGGTTGGAAGAAAATTTGATTGAAATGGATAGTCAGAGTTTGTGGGAATCGTTTGGAGAGGCATTGATGTAGAAGTAAAAGAATAATGATGCCTAGAAGAAAGAAAAAGAATGACGTTCATCTGTTTAGAATTTGTGGACATTTGGAGAGGAACTGCATTCAGATATTTATAAATAGCAACTTTACGTTCATTTGTGATGTGTATACTTTTTAAAATCATCTTTTTGTTACAAACTACTTTTTTTCAAAAATTGTTTTGCTTCTTTTGCTTCCAAGCGCTCTTAGAAAGAAGTAGAAAATCCAAAAATTAAAAAACGTGAAATCTGGTCAAAGGATAATTAACGAGAGGGGAGGACCAGGATCTTTTTGATGGATTGGATTAGTGCAGGATGGAATTGGTATGTCTTGCGTGTTTTACCGTCGTCAAGTCAATAATAGGATTATCGTAGGTCAAGTAACGTTCCAGAAAAGTCTGGTGCGACCATTACTCTTGCGTTCCACCACTTTCCGGGTACTTACTGCTTTCTAAACGATGGTCATTCAGTGGAAATGATCTCGAGGCCCGTTCTAACAACGAGAAAAAGTTCCGAGAAGATTATTCTGTCTGGATTTTATTTTCGAGTGTGTAGATCAATGACGTGGTGGTCTTTTACATCGTGACTGCATCGGCTGGGATGCCTGGCGGCGGCTGTCGTCGCCGCAGTGTTATCCTAAACCATTTGACACATTGATTTATAGCTGATACCTGAGGATTTATGATTGAACTCGACCCGAAGCACTTTAAAATGCACTTTTATTTTACAGTAGAACACCTTTCTTAATACATTTGGATCCTTTTTTGAAAAGATCTTATATTTTGCTTGGCACATCTTATCCCAGTACTTACATCGTTCAACACCTGTCATCTTACTACTCATAACGCGATTTCCTGGATTCGAAAACAACCACAACAACCACAATGTTCGTGTTTTCTTGCTCGTCATTAGGTGCTCGTGTTCCTCAGGTTCCTCTCCTTTCCTTGAGAAAAATATTGTATAAAAATGAAATGAAATTTACTATCTATTTTATAGAAATAGCTAAACAGATCAGTGGAGAAATGACGTGTAAATTCTGCGATAACACTTCCATTGATTCTATCCAGGTTTCTTACTTTTTCCCGAACGGATTATTTTCGTATATTTTTTGTGGAATCAGAGCAATGACGAATTCCCTCCAATTGTTTGTATCTTTCCACATCTGTCATATCTTCCCGCTTAGAACGCGAACTTTTCCACTTTTTTTCGATAACCTCATAGCAATAATAATATTTTATCATTTCATACGTGGAATCTTTTCCATCATTCTATCCCAGATATGAGCTCGGATTCTGCTTATTTTTGGGCACGTCCTGATAATTTTCCCTTTCACATTCTGCTCTAAATTAGTGATTATAAGTCGTTCGAGGAAACTGTAAGCCTACAAACGTCCATTCCCTATGGTGTCCCTTAATTTGTTTCTGATGAATTTATGCGATCTTGTTTGAGTTATTTCGATTTCTGACGGGAACCGTTCCATCAGAAATTCTAGAATTTCTTGAAATTAAGAAAAAGATTTCCACGTGGGAATTGCACATCTACCGCAATAGAATAATATCCTGAAAACTCATAATAAGATAAGGACGTCATGCTCACATTTCTTTTGCACAGTAGTGGAATAACGATTAATTGTTAGTTGATTATTTTTGTTTTTCGTTCGCGTTCGGGACTATTTAAATAAATATTGCACAAACACCAGGAAAATATCTCCAATATGTCATTAGAAAAATGACCCTCACAGTGATGGCATACCTCAAATCCAGGTATCGAATTTCTGTTGTGCACTACATGGTACATAAAATATTTGGTACTCCATCTTCCATGGTGATTACGTGGTAAGAAGTACTGTGATCGAGAAACTCCAGCTGCGTATCAATTACTCATTTAACGAAATCGAGAAATTGTTCCCAACTAAAAATTAGTAACAAAAAATACATGATTGAGATAACTATGTGTCGATTTTCACATACGGAGGTACTGTAAACGTGGGCGGATGGTTTAAAAATGTTATCGCTCGTAGTTTTCTTAAATTTTGCTCATTGTTACTTCGAAAGAATCTCCACCTCTTCCTATACATTTGTCCACAGCAAGATTTTTGCAGAGGCGGACCTCCCAAGTTTTTTTCTCATCCGTTTGTTCCGTAACTTTGATTATTCGGCTTTTAAACAATTTTGTGTTGTTTCCAACTGGTACTAACCAGGTGCTGAACTCGTGATCGTTTTACTGGTTACTGCAGAGTTTGGTGTGCTATTACGGTGTTACAAAATTTACACAATTTTTTTCTGCCTTTTTGCTGTTTAGCGCAAAAATGCAGCTTTCAAATTCTTTCAAGGAGGGTAGACGTTCCATATTTCTGGAGAAGTCCTGTAGATCTCAACAAATCCGATTTTTTCATGTGTTCAGAAAGTGTTGTTTCCTTAAGTTTAACTTGTTTATCAGACTATCTAGATGTAAACAATAAAAAAGCAGATTGTAAGGTATAAATAAAATTAATAATTAACCAGAAAATGAATAGTTTGATGTAGCTTTTCTTCTGCCGAATACCAGTGTGTAGTAGCGTTCCTAAAATCCCTCTAACAACCGGAAGACGAAGATCCTTCAAATCCTCGCCCGATGAGGTGTCTCGCGTGACTTCAGCGTCTAATCAGTTTTTCCAAACTGTGGATCGCAGAGAGCCGTTTTTAGAGCCTCTATCTAAGCAACAGGACATCGTTGTGGGTGTACGAGGCGGAAAGATGCACGCCTCAGGGCACGATCAGGGAACGCGATAACGCAAATGAGGTTCCCAGCTTATTTGAATGAGATCATCTGGATTTTACTGACGTCACACTCACGTGAGCTTTGCTGAGCTACTAACAGTAAAAATAAAGCTCATTTTTTAAATTCTTCTTTCTTTTTTTCATTCTTTCATTCTTTATTTCTTAATCATTTTTGAGATAATTCAGGAACTTCCGGATTAATTCCGCACTTTATGAATACTTTCTATTTTTTCTCACTTTTTATTTGAATCCGCGATGGGGAATTAGATTTTGAGAGATTTTTGTTTTTTTTTATAACTATTCCTGTAAGCTTCTCGAGCAATATAATTGGTAACTCATTTTTTTCTCATTCTCGTTCTGTCTACATTGATGGCAAAGTCCATTTCTGTAGCAGATTTTACTGGAACGATTTTCTGGATGTTTCCTTCTACTTGCTGGTTATGGAGTGTGCATGCTTTCCACTTAGAAATCATTAATCAAGCTCTTCATAGATAGTTAACTAAACTTTACTGTATTTCAAAAATGAAAAAAAAACATTTTAAAAACTCCCTCTATTTATTCCAGGATTTTCTTGCTGCTGTTCTTTGAACCAGAAAGCAATGGAACATCATGCAGCTCTAGGGTCATTAGTGCTCGTTCGCATTAGCTGATTCATGTGTCCGAAGAGGAAGTTGCGTGCAGGTGCAATTTGTGACCAACAGCATAAGAGAAAGAATTTCCTGGGTACCATCAACTCATTTTTTCCTGTCAGTGCGATGAGTTTTAGTTCGAGTCTTTTTGGCATTTTAATTTCATAGGAAATATCCATTTTCTGCATCATTCGAGTTTAAAATTTTTGAGAACACCTCAGCAGGTCCTTATCGCAACCACACGGAAAAATCTAGACAATGCCTACTCACATGACAAACAAACCTTCTAATTTTAGTCTTCAAGGGAACAATGCAGTAACCCTTAAAGTAACTGTTGTTGAACATTTTATTCTGAAAACCACATGACTAAATTTAGGGACTTGAACTCTTAACAGCCTGATGGACTCGGATTTCCCTCCTTAACCTCTGCTTTCCGCGCTGGTTTCGTTCCTAAGAACTGCTTATAGGTGTTAATTAAATTTTACTACACTCAAGGATACTGTGTCTCATTTCTCGCTTTTCCCATGGGAACGCGCTATCGTGTCCTCAAAAAGCCTCGTTTCGATGAGGCAAACATAATTAGTGCTTTTGTTGTAGGTAGCCCGTAGCCAGACGTAGTCTGGCTCAGCCAATTACTCAAAAAAGACGAATGTTAAAATTATAGGCTTGATTGTCGTGAGAAAATCGCACGTCACACGACAAGTAAATAAATAAATTTGTGGTGCTCCAAAGAGGAACATCAGTGAGAATGAGGTTTCAAAGATCAGTGGTCACTGGTAAATAAATTTGTGTTATGTAATATATATGAAAAAATGGGCAAAAAATGAGCTAATAAGAGAATGGTGGTGGTCCACTCAATTCCGCTTTGGAAAACGGCGTGGGAAACGTTTATTGAAACGAGTTATGTTAGAGCGTGCCACCTCTGTACACGCTCCAATTTCCTTAGCAGCCTATTCATTAGTTCTACTTGAAAAGGCCGCTGAGGAGACCTCATTGATTTTCGACCGCCCGCTCGTGGATGCAGCGCGTACACATGCACTGTGTTTTTATGCACCTCGTAGGCACAAACCCGCTGCTCATTCCCTTCTTCAGGATGACTAAGGAGGAATTAAGCGTGGTCACGCGCTCGTATTTGTAATCCACACCTCGAACTCTATATCTGCAAACGGAGACCCCAAAATCGTCTATTTCGTGATGCGTTTGCCTTCAATGGAACCAAAAGGCTTGGTTGGCGTAGGTCGGTTTCAAACCACCGATATTGCCGTAACTGCAGGATCTCTTCCCAGCGCATCACATCTGCCCTTTAATTGAGTTATTGGTCTCATGAGTAATGTACAAAAGAAGAAATGACTAAACGGAGTATTTCTAAACTTTTAAATAACTTTCAAACTTTATTCACTTCTAACATAACATATCTACCACCTCTACACCTTTGTCTGAAGAAGTTTTCGGGAAAATTCGAGTCAAAATGTACTATAATCCTTTTAAACCAAAGTCTATTGTTTGCAGCGGCGTTGCATCTTTCCGTTCCACCCAGCATTTCTTTTCAAAGTTGAGGTTAAACTGCAAAAAGCTATCCAATGCAGATGTACAGCACCTGTGCTGTAAAAATACCTTCACACATAGATTACGATAGACTCCATCCTATAGAATTTCCTCGAAGGTTTCACTTTTCACCCGCGTTTCACTTCAAAGTTCAACTTTTATCACGTTTACAACAACTAACGATGGAACGGTGTCTGGATAAACAATAACGGATAAAGTGCATGGTGTTGATTTATGTGAATACGCCTACGAGCTCGACTTCAATTCAGAATCGTTTGAGGTTTATGAAATGAGTAGCGGGCCCGAATAATGGTTTCATCCTCGCAAACAACTATTTCACCAATTCATCGACCACGGAATGATGAAAAGCTTGGTTGACATTGGTGCGGTTTCGACCCGTCGGTCGCGCAGCCACAACTGAACCTCTTACCGACTGCGCTATACCCGCCCTAGTGTACGGAACATCCTATATATGTCTCCAGGAGTCTAAACAATGAAAATAAATTCATTCAAGCTTCCTTTTTCTGGCCGTTAGGGTAAGTGTAGTGCTAGTAGCAGGATCTAGGCTCTTTTTCACATAAACCGATCTATTACTGAAACGGTTAGGAAAATCTACTTCGTAGGAGGATTTACGGCAGATGAATCCTAGCCAGATAGCCGTTAATTTATCCAAGTGGGACCCACATATTCTCGAAGTCTCTTTTGTCCAGTTGTGAACACATCGTAAGATCTCGTAAGATTGTGTCCACGTCTAGTCGTTCGGAGAATTACTTTAACTTTTTTTAACTTTTTCCCCATTCACAAATTCTTCATTCAGGATAGAATATTCTGTTTCTGATAATTTCAGGAAGCGAATTTCGAATAATTTTAATATGAGTTGCAATTTGTACTAACTTTCATACAGCTGTGAAGAATATGTTAAAATATCTCGTACGTTCT
Source organism: Necator americanus (assembly GCF_031761385.1). Taxonomy (NCBI): domain Eukaryota; kingdom Metazoa; phylum Nematoda; class Chromadorea; order Rhabditida; family Ancylostomatidae; genus Necator; species Necator americanus. Next base: position 37,606,459 of record NC_087375.1, read on the forward strand.
ATCCTTTGCCAAAAATCTAACGCAACATCAGGTTCAAGCTCTTTTATATCAATTTGAATATTAAATAGATCCAAGTTGGCACCAAATTGAACGATGAGTGAGTGAAGAAGAAGGTCGAAAGTGATGAAGTGAGAATGTCAGAGATTGAGGGTCAGCAAATGTCCGCTAATTTACATCTGACTTTTGGTAAGGGCTAAGGTACAAATCTGCGAATTAGTGAACTTCACAGGTGAAAGGGATTGGATGGATGGTGGGATTTGCGCCATTTTGTCCCGAATTTCGTAGTTCTTTTGCCAAAAAAACCTACATAATTTGTGACGATTATGGATGTACTTTTCAGAAGACGTTTTCCACCAAATTAATTCCATTATGATGTGTTTTGTTGTGCTCAAGCTTTCCTCTTATTTGTTGAACGAAAATGTCGAGGAGAAGAGAAAAGAAATCAGAGGGATCTTTTGCATTCTAATTCTTTGAAAAAAAGAACAGTAACCAAAATTTGCAAGTCCTTTGAATCCATGCAAAACGAGATGTCAGTATTGAGATTTTCATTGGTGTTCTTGGTCCTTAATACTTTAATATAAAAGGGTTCATAGAATGAATATAGGAAAAGAGAAAAAAGGACTGTTTTTAGAAGATGTGTGCTGATTGACAGTTACATGACAGTTACATACATGGATGCTAATGGAAAAAAATCTCAAAAGATTTAGTTGTCATTCGAATGTGTCAAGCTTCTATCAATCGGCAAAAAGCGCTTCTACATACATGACAACGATGTTCTCTTGAAATTCCGCAACGAACGAGTTCTTGCTTTTTCCGCAATTAATGCTGAGCAGTCGGTCGACGGACGGCGACACTTCAACATCGACGGCAACGTTGATACCCACCGCTGCCCTCGTGTAATTGCAATAGGATTTCAGGGGGAATCACAGCATTTACTCTGACCAGTTAGACACTAGTCATTCGGCTACACTTGACATCTTCGTCAACCTCTACTTTTGTTTATTTTCCTATTTATTTGCCTATTTATTCGTTTGTTTTCTCGTTAGTTTCAATCCAAGACATGACGCGAAGAAAAAAACGAGAATCTTGAACTACTTTTCTTTGTTTATATCAAGTCACAATATTTTTTATTTTGTACTCTTTTTTTTAAAAAATGCAAAAGTACTAATGCTGATGTCGTCCCTCCATGCAGTGGAAATTCACAAATTGGGAACCTGACGTGACATCCATAAATTTATTTAAAAATGCAATAATGTCACAGTAATTGGCCTAAAAGGAATCCTCTTTGGCTCTGGTTATTTATTTCTTTTCGAACAAATTCTTCTACGTCTGTGTATCTTGTCGTTTTCGTTCAGCTAACAAATAGAATATGGAGTCTATCACCTATTTTTTCGTTTGCTTATTCAAATACTTTGAAAAATGCGCAAATACACCAGAAGAGAAAGCGGATCTAGTTGTAGAAGAATCCAGTATCGTTATAATGAGAAGGAAAAAGACTTTTATTTCGCTTTTCTATTTGTAAAATTGCTTCACGATGGATGTCGTCGCAGTGCGGCTATTAGGAGATCATTAATCTTGGCGTGAGTACTGTCTAATACAATTACAAAACAAACGTTCGCATCTACCGTGCAGCGTTTGTTCCTAGTGTTCAACAACTGATTTGGTAAAGACGTATGGATCTGCTCGAAAGATGTCGTAACTAAATGTAAAATGTTTTGTTGGAGCATTAATTTCTCAAGGATCGAACCTTTTTGTGTATAGACACTAGCGTATGTATAACCATGAATGACCTCATGTGCGGTAATGCAGATAAGAGGGGCCGATTTACCCATTCTTAAGCTCTCAAAATTTGAAAAAATGGGTAACTCGGTGTGCTACGGTACCTGAATTTCATTGTGAATATAGTCAGTGGTATTTGTGAGGCGGATGGAAAAATGCTAATAAAAAAATGAGAAAAGAATTGTCATAAAACCAGTAGGGTTAGAATAAGTTTGCTGAGAATAGCAGCACAATACGGGAGAGAAGCAGTTAACTACGAAAAGAGATTGGGATTATCGAGGTTGTAGCAGCACTGCTTTCTCGTGAAGCTGTAGATTCCTCGATCACGAGTTACTCCAAAAACGTTGTGGTCCATGGTTAAGTACTTGTTTCACTGGCAAGAGACTGATTGGAACTACAGTTCTGTCAGAAAAAAGGTCATCGATCCTTATGCTTCGTGCTTTGCATTGTGTCCCCAACGGGTCTACAGTAAGCACCTACACGACCGAACCTTTGGCGATGATCCTACCTAGGGTCCCGAGGCCAGCCTGTATTGTGGCAGGATGCTCGTGGTCATCTGGGATCAGCTCCAAACCGCGCCTTCGCGATGTTGCACCACTAATTAATGCGATTTTACCGATCTTTGTAGCAAAACATTTCCTTTCACGGATCTTCTCCCAAACCTGAAGTGTCGGTCTCTTCTCACATCCTTCAGCGCCATCTTACGTCCTTATGACGTGCGTTGCAATCAGCTTTCAGGTCGATTCCTGCAAGTCTTCTCGTTCTCGTGCTTAACGCACTTGTTTCGTTCAAAAAGTGTAACGAATTCAAATTGACGACTGGAAATCGTTACTACTTTCAGACGTTACTCCTTGATTTTCTGTTCCTGCCCGTCTTTCAATCAGAGGAAATACGATTCAATTGTCGCAGTGCACCGCTCTTATCCTATTCACTCGTCGACGTGTTTCTATTCATCGAAAATCTCAACCCCTCAGCTAGCCTTCTCTAAAATTGCACCTAGCCCGCACACGTCGTAATATTTTGAAATTGGGAGCTCTAGCAGAGTGACTCGGTGAGTTAGAACGTTTTTAGTGGGATTTAACCGTTCAAACCTTTCACATGCGGCTCACTCCACGCATTTTACGCGGGTTTAGCATTGAGGAAACGATTATTGTATTAGAAATGGTCCCGTACTCATATTATGCTACCTATCCAGAGTTTATTCGTTGCCATAAAGTTACTGTAAAGTGCTTGCTATTACCCCTTTCACAAAGTACCCAACACAGGAAGAATAGTGTAAAATTCCGTATTCAGAGTAATTCCGAATTAATTTTCTTGCTCTGTTCCTTCGAGTTGGTATAATGCATACGGATAATTAGGGATTTTGTGCGTGGCACTAATGCAAAAAGATTTTTGTGTTATAATTCTTAATTTTTACAAGTATTTTGGGAATTTCGGACCTTTTTCCTGCTATCATCTAAGAATGTTAGTGACATATTTGCGCATATTTGTTGTCCCTCATTTCTTCCGTAAACCAAGAATTATTCTTCACGAACCTCCCACTTCATTAGATTATGGAATTATTATAGTTATTTATATGAAAACAATGGTTAACTCTGAAAAATAGAAGCTCTGAAAAATAGTGGTTAACTCTGAAAAATAGAAAATAAAATAAAAAATAGAAATATGAAATAGTGGTAAAATAGTTTGGAAGAAATAAAATAGCTGCAGGAAATGTATGAAATGATTTTTCCCACATTTCTTCGTTTAGTATATTTATGTTTATTTCTTTAACTAAGTTTCATCTTTGCACGAAGACCATAATAAATTACTACAGTTGTATGGTAGATTTTTGTTATCCTTCGTTTAGGATTAGCGCATACAGGATTTTCAAGCATTGCGACATACTTTATCCCATGGTCTTAGTAAAATAATCTCGGACGTTAGCCTGAAACTCCTAGTCCCATCCTGAGTCGACGGAATTCGGTCACTGCTTGCAGTGCAGCTGTCTTATTCATGATCCGAATTTTCGAATAAGTAAACAACCAGCAGCTTTGTTGCTGCACTGAGATCATCTTCGTGTATTTTTGTCTAGCTCAAATAAATGCGGTTTTTTTCTGTCATTTCAAAAATTTGCGTTTATAGGTATCATTTTAAAAAGTTTAAACACTATAATATTGTAAAAAAGACTTTCATGTATGTTCTCAATGTCCATCCATGTTGAAAGAACCTCGAAAATATTGATACAAGGGAAGAGAGCAGTTTCGTTGTGGGAATCACATAGAAGCGATCTTCTACGTTGTGTATTGCTCAGGTGCATTTAACTGAATAGTTATGAGCTTTTTCAATATTTTTTTCAATAAGAGAGCAGTTTCGTTGTGGGAATCACATAGAAGCGATCTTCTACGTTGTGTATTACGACATGTGTAGTCGCCGCTAATTCCTTGTATATAAACAATCCAGGATATTTCCCTTGATTCTGTGAGTGTTTGAGGGGACGAGACCAACGGAAGAAATGCTCCTGTGAAAATTTCGAGACCATCTCAGACGATTTCCGTTAGAAGAAATTTCTATTTTGTGTTCAGCTGCAGTATTCTACGTCAGAAGAATTTTCTCCTAGATTTTGAGGTGAATTGTCGGAGAGTTAGTGGTTCGGACTACATGGTTATGCTCAGGTGCATTTAACTGAATAGTTATGAGCTTTTTCAATATTTTTCTCGCTAGAGCTAATGGACTTCGAAAGAAAAAAATTTCTCCGAAATCTACAAATTAACAAATCACTATGATATAACATGATAATAACATAATATAATAATTTAATATAATGCTCAGTGAAACACGTGAAAAGATAATAGTCTTGACACATTATTTTTCAGAACCAAAACAATAACAGTTTTGCTCAGTGAGGCGAGTTAAACTCAACTCAGAGTTCACATTGATGTGCTGTCAGTTGACCTACGCTGATTCCCAACCACCCTTCAAAAATTGCGGTGAAAGCGAAGAAGTGGGCGGCTGAGCGCCGACGTATGTACTTGTCGTCGCCACGCCTCTTTTTCACATCAGCTGCTCAAATATTGCCACCGAAGTTGGTCAGCAGGTTTTTTTTTCCAGGAGCCCAGGAGGGGACTCTCTGTACACTTCCTAGTAAAATATATAGGTGATTTTTACGTCTTGAGCGTCCTTATTCATCCCGAAAAACTATTCGTTTTCATTTTTTTCACAACTTCTGAGAGAGACTCTCCGCATCTACTTCATCTCATGAAACTTTTTTTTCTGTAGAAATGATGTTTAGTGCGATTAGGCTTAAGCGTAGTAATCATCTTAATTTTTTCTGCTATTTCTCACGGTTACCGACGGACTCGAGAGCAGAAGGTTCTATATGAATTCTGTAAAAATTCAGTAGGGAGGAATTTTTTTATTTCTATCTTAGTGTGGACACCTTTTCTTCTGCACACATTCTCCCTATTTCCTCTAAATTTCCATGTTGATTTTCGTTTGCTTTCCGCTTAGGCGACCAACGATGTAATTGGCTTCATTCTCTCCTCTTTTGTGAAGACTTACATTTGTCCACTTTTCAGTAATACGCTGAATTAGTTCTGTGAAACGATGTGACGTGATTTTATTTCTTCAAAAACTTACCTCTACACATTTCTCTTTTTTCTCTTTTATTCACTTTCAATGACTTCGTTTAGCTGGGTACTTTTCTCAAGGAGGACTTGAGAGAGGTAAAGTATTCTCCTCGTTCCTTAAACATGGCCATCGGTTTCCCACAGTTTGCACATCCAGTTTTTCTACTATTTGAAAAGCAATTTTAATGTTGTTGCACTACATTTATATGCGTAACTCCAATGATAATTTTTTAATTTGATTTTAATTTAATTTAATTTGAAATTTGAAGTTTGGACCCTGATAGAGAGAAAGAGACAATTTATTCACATCTTCCCTCAATAGTTCCCAGAAAAATTGTGTATATTTTCTGCCTTATGTCTCCGTCCTTAAATTTGTCGTTCAGTTACACGAATTAAACATTTTCATGTTACAAAATTTGATTATAGAAGTTTCAAAGAACGTACCTCTAATTTTTTTTGATTTCGATTGTAACACATAATTTTCCATAAATAAAATTTATTTATACCTTATAACCTTCCACAAACCTTATTAGCTTTTTAACCTTTGAAGTTCGTTACTTTCTGTCGTCTCAGTTTTTCTCTGCCTTACCTCTTATCCTCTTGCTTCTTTTTTTTTCTGTAAATCTGTACAGACGCAAAGCACATGTGAGATGTCAAAAATCTCTAATTAAAACGTTCTCCCCGACTAACCCTTTATTTGGTTATTTTCACTTCTTGTCAACATCATCGAGGTATACTCTGAGAGATCCTGAATGCTGAGATCATTTATTAAAAATTACTGGGCGGTAGTTCTTAGAGAAAGTCCGACGCAATTTGCAGCATCCTCTCGTGCAACTCGCACTTATCCTTTCGCTTACGTATTGATTCTCGCATGGATTTTGGATTTTGGATTTTTATCGTTTGGACAATGAAGAGATCATAATTTAGGTTTGCATCAATTTTTATGCTGGGTTACCCCACTCGAATTAAAGTGTACGGTCGTTTTAATGGTCTTGTTTCAAAGTGACTGTTCCCTTTGAATATTTGAAAAAAAAAAATACAAAGACAGCAGCTGCTATGAAAGAAGGAAGCTCGACCGTTTGTTCTAAATGTTTTCTCTAGGTTAAGAAAACTTCTGTGTACCTCTTTTTCTCTTTTCACCTCATATTACTTCTAGAAACTGGCGAAATCCTATGTGGATTGTCTACACTTTGCGATAACGAGATTTAAAGACTTACTCCAGTTCAAAATGATCTACAACGTGTAGCTGTACGTGATGTCTTGGTGTACTACAAAGATGTAAATATGTACGTATACATTTCTCGGACATCTGCAGGAAATCCGATATGATCAGTTGCTCACAAGACGTGGATCAGTTGTCCTTAACGATTTCATTTTCTTGCAAACCACAAAGTTTAGCAGCATTTTCTTTGACGATGTTCGGTTTCCTTGATCCTGGGTTCCTTGAACATTGGATGAAAACACCCAAAAGCTATGTGAAAATTGGAAGTAATTGGTGAGGAGATTTCAAATATGCATAAAAATTATATTTGTAGCTTTATTATAATTGTAGAGTGTGAGATTGGGGATTTTTTAAAATTTTTACTGCCGAAACAATTACATACATGGCTGTTTCATAATGTTTTTCCAACGATCTATCGACGCCTTGAGAACCCGTCAACATCCTTGATTTTTTGCCAGTGCCCTCTGACTCAGTACTTTCGTACTTTTTCGAATTGCCGTCGTTTTCCTTCCTTTGTATGACCTCATAGATGCTGGAATTTGTCGTATATAAAATACAGAATGAAGTGTCTGGCGTAATCAATCCACTTGGGATACGCCACCGTGTCCACCTTCAGTTCAGAATTGTTTGGAGTTTTCATGTGTGAAGTCTACACAATGATCTGCAGGAGCTACCCAATATGTCAAGTCAGCGTTTTTTGCCTCCCAGGCAAGTCTGGTACTAATCTCTTCACCCCTCAGGGGTGAAGGCATTTAACTTTAGCATTTAACTTCATCTAGAATGATTTCTTGATCTTCAATTTTCTTTTCCCTCTAATTTCTCCCGTTTCTTTCAGAAATTTTCTGCAACATCTGGTAATTTTCCCACGCCTTTCTACTTTTTCTACCTTTCGTGTAATTCGCTATGATATTATCGTCGTCGTTCTATTATTGTTCATTCTTTCACTCTATCGTTTTTTTCTCATTTATTCGTTTTCTTATCTTGTCTTCCCTATCATATTTTTTCGAAGTGAAAGTGTTCAACCGAATACGGATGTATTTTTCTGTGTACCGTAGACTAAGACATGACGTTAAGAAAATATTTTTTTGCAGTTCTTCTTCTAAACAAATCTCCTATTCTTTTTTTCAATGAATACCTGTGTTTTTATTCTTTTCTTTTTCAATTCCTTTGTTCTCAGGCAGGTAAACACAACAGAACACTGTTTCTCAATTCAAAAATATTCATTTGGTGAGCGTATCCATTCAAAACACATCCTATACGTATACAAGGATTACTCCTGGTGGACACCATAGTCATTTATTCTTGAGTGTTTTTTTTCTTAAAATTAGATTAGGTGAATTTTATTACCGGTATCAGCTTGTGGAAGAGAAAAAAAAAGATTTGGGTGTAGTTATTTCTGCAAAATTGTTTATATTAATCAATCTCTCTCATTGTCATTCCCATTTCCACAGTTGAAACTGTTTAAAGAAAGTTGAAGAACTCCTTTTTGGAAACACTCTATTTTTTCCTCTTTCTTTAAATCACACATTCATAATAACTTCTCCACTAAACCCTCACTTCAAACTGCCGTGCGAATAGATGTGTTTCCTTCCTTCAGGGAACAGGATTTATTCTTAAATTCTGGGTTTTAAACCCACAACCTTAAAGGCCTCAAAACTTCCCAGAGCGAGACTTCTTTTTTGTGGACGGCATTTTCCTCGAAAGAGCACCTGCATAATTACAAAGATGTCGGAGCAGCTTCAGCTTTGCTTTTTTATTTCTAAAGCCTCACGAATACTTCAAGAAAAATTAAATAGTCTTCAGAATAATTGTAAAGTTGAAGTTAGTACGAAAAGAACCACTCGATAGCTCCATTTATTGCTGCTCGATTCTTTCGCTTCGGTGAATTTCCAATTATTGGAAACAGAATTCAAAAAGTTTCCATCTGCGCTGTGCACGTCATTGAAATCTACTTCAGTGAACCTGTCGGGACAACCACTTTTCCGTGAGTGTTCCGTGATTTTTTTAGCTTGTTCTTAAATCTATTGTTTGCAAACATAGAAGTGATAACAACTCCGTCTAAGTCCCAAATTTTTCCCTCTCACTGTGTAAATTTTTCGACAGAACCAGAAACTAAAAATTGGACTTTTAAAATGTTGTGTGCATAGAATGGTTGGTTCAACAACACGAATGGGCAGCAGAGCGTAAAGAATTGCGAAGCACATTTTCTTTTAAAAAATTATCTTGAGTTCGCATCTTAAGTTTGGTCAACTCATAAACTTTCCATTCTCTCATGGCTAAACCAATATTCACGAAAATTTCTGTGCTTTCACTGAAGACTTTGAGCCATTTGAAAACATCATATAAGTCGAAAAAATTGCAGAGGTTGAGTTGAGGCTAGGAACTTTTGCATGTTTTTGTAAATATAAAATTATAACAGAATTATAACTGATTCATTGTAGGTAGGGATTATTCGTTCCTATGCCCTCAACAATCTTCTGATGAGTTCCTTAGCTGAATGATGTTGACGAATTGGTGGCATCTAAAACCGTTTTTAAGAAATTACCGAAAACGCTTGTAGATATCATTGCAGAAAATCCAGAGACATAGTAAAATCCAGTTCTTGATTACTGTGGTTTTAGGTTTGCTCACATTCTCGCTTCTTCTGATTTTTCTGATCTATACCAATCCAATCACACTATCCTTGCTACATAGGTAACAGGAGAGCAATTACGTTTAAAAAAATAAAAAGTTGAATTTTGTTTCGTGATTATTTCGAAATTATTTTTTTCATTTACTTACTATTGTTTGTTATTATTTTATTTTTTTATTTGTTTTGATCTAAAAACTTGCTGCATTTTTCAACAAGCCGAGAGCGTTTCACTTCGAGAACGTTTTTCGTTATGTCCATAGATCTTACGCAGCTCGCTCGTCTTTCTTCCACAACTCCTCACAGGACCCACCCTTACCAAAATCCTTCACAGAATTATCTTCGCTCGGTACTTAGGTAAAGGAGCCGATATGTCGTGAACAGATGAAAAAAAGGACAAAGAATTTGGATTAAATTAGCCAAGATTTTCTTTGAAAGTCACAATTAACCTTGTGAAAAGCTGGTTTCTTCATATTATTTCTTCTGAGGGGACATTTTTTTTTAAATTCGCTCATTTAGCTGCTCTTCCAGCCAAAGCGATGAAGCTATTTTTCAACTTTGCTGAGTGAATTTTCCCAGCTAAGAATAATCATACAATTTTTAAGGATTAAAAATGGACTATCATCGACTGATCATTGATTTATGTATGTCATCATTTCGATAAAATACTGGCTATTAAATCAATGAAAATTTTTTCAAAGTTATTTTTACCGCTTCGTTTCCCTCGTTTCTTCCCATGCTTTTGCTTCATCAGCTTATCGAATTCAATTCGTTGAACTAAATCGCTGGATATTGCAGATCAGTGGACATTATGCCTGTATTATAGCCGCTATGGCCTTCACCTTTATTCTCACCTTTACCGTTTCACTCGTTGCAGCCTTAGATGAAGGTGAGATCTTCAGCTGTTCATCCACTTACAACCCTAACTTACTTTCTTCTCCATTTTCGACATTTCCCTCGCGAGGTGAAAGTGCCTGTAAAGAATAGTTGTAGGCGGACTGAGGAGGCTCGGGAAGAAAGTGTTATGGGCGGAGAACTGAGATGTGAGGAGGAGAAAAGAAGGAATAGAGAGGATCTTTGAAGAGATAACCTATTAGGAATTAGTAAGAACAAAGGCACCAAAATGAGGTGATCCTAAAAGGCAACGCATCGCAAAACTGACCAGATCGGATCTCGCTCACGATCACGATCATAAAATTATAATTCATGTTGATATTGTTGATGTTGATTTATGTTGATAAGCATGTTAGATGATGCCAGCCTAACTTCGATGCAAATTTGCCATTACCAGTGATGAAAAAAGCTTTTTCGGATTTTCTGCATTACTGTATCTGTCGGTGATGATAAATCTCACTTTTGCGATGTTTAAAAACGTTCTAAAAGTAATTTTTGGTGCATAGGCAACATTTTTTCTTGGAGAGTAAGATGTGCCCCTAGAGTTATTCTCATATAAGTCATCATAACTAGAACAAAAATAAAGTTGGCAGTTGACACCTGAGAGATTATCATGTTACTGACTGATCCTTAACTTTATTTTAAGGTTATTATCTATGAACAGCAAAGGTAATTTTCCGTTTAGAATGTGCCAAATGTGATTTACGTTCGTCGTACTGTAAAATTTGGGAGGACGGCGCAAAAACATGCGCCTGTCGTGACGGGTTCGAACAGATGCCTAACGGCACCTGTCAAGGTTTGCTTCTACTTAGACGTTCTTTTCATTTTTTTGTGTTTTTTGAACGAGAAGAGGTGGATTTTTTTTCGCTCCCTTCACATTGTTTCGCTGGCTTTGCAGAGAAAAAAATATCGGAATTGTGGAATTAAAAAAGATAAAGGAAGTTCCCGGTCACTTCTACATCCTTTTGCTACTTTCGCAGAGAAACATTTGACTGAATTTTATAGTGTCCGGCCCATTGATCTCAAAAGTGAGTGACGACCCATCTGAGGAACCGTTTTGTGTCCTGGGTCAAGCTGAGAAGGCTGCTACGAGGTGAGCAATTTTTTTTTCTTGTTTGTATTTGTGAAGTTGTTTCTGGTTATTTTTGCAGGTTACTTCTTTTTAAACTTTTATTTTTTTAATTTTCAAAAGAATCTGTATTTTTAATGCGCAGACAGTGGAGAAAAATAGACAAACTATGCGATAGTGTTTACAAAAATTGGGTTTTTTTAGAAACACAATGTATGTGATGAAGCCTTTAATTTTTTTTCTTTTTGTTCTCTTTTGAATATCGCCAATACTTTCTAATTTCAAGACTTAAGTTTTAAGGATCCTCACTGAGTTGCTGTCGAAGTACGACCGTAATCTCGTGCCTAAGATGAAGGGCGTTGACGTCGACGTTGAGCTGTTGATCCAACGGGTTTCCGAGATATCGGAGATTCAGTCCGCATCTACCATGCACATTTTATTTAGCCAGATCTGGCACGATCCCGGATTATCCTTTGAGGTACGAAGATCTAATTTGAAGAGTTTATGAAGAAATTCACTAAGAATTCAAGAGATTTCTAAGAAAGCCTCTTCTCTTGAAGCTTTACTCCTTTTATTTACTGAATCATTCAACTATATTGTCTTTTTTTTATTCTGTCGTTTGTCTACTTTTAATATTTACATTTATATTTTTCGAATTTTTATTTTCATAGTTCTCTATTCAGCATGAAGAAGGAGCGCAATGTCTCACTAATCTCTCCCTTTCTCATCGAATGGTGGACAACATCTGGTTGCCGAATGTCTGTATTGTAAACAGTAAAGGTACAAGTTGACTATCAAGTTCTGTAGAACTATCAGAGCGCACCATCTTCAGCGTTAACCGTGTTGCTGCAACGTATAAGCGCAGCCAAAGGTCATCTGTATGTCCGCTTTCATACAGCAATCGCCACAATGAATCGGCCTTACCTTGATTTCCTATCCACTGATTTTCAGGTTCTGTCATCCATAAAAGTCCTACGCCAAATATTTTTCTCGCGATCTTCCCTAATGGCACTGTTTGGATGAATTACAGGTGAAAACTTTTTTTCCATCGTTTGCACTGCGGACAAAAACGTGATCGGCTAAAACTGCGAGTGCTACATTGACCAAAACGTTTCGGATATTTTCTTTCGAGTGCTAGAATTCCATTGCGCATAGAGTTTCACGTCCACGCGCAGGGAGCTTTCTGGAAGCGGTCTCTCCAGAAATAGGATGGCGGGAGACAAAATATGCTTGCAGTACAACTTTAACTTGGACTGATTCTGAAGCCGTCCTCTTCCGAGTGATGAGTGAGATCCGAGAAAAGGTGGCTACCCAATAGATTCAGGTGTGGGCTGTGTCGAGGATGAGGAAGAGCCGTTCAGACGTATTCGCTAAGCTTCTACTCCACTTTTTTTCCTCTTTTCGGTCATCGAATAGTTTAGAACACATTGGCACAATTCTTCCTTCCTTCAACTTCGACAGGAGCATGGGCATCGTTAGAGTCCTTGCAATCTCCATTGTCTATCGAGAGGGGTTTGCTTTCACGACAAACTACAACTCGTTCAATTTGAGACGTTTAGAAGACGTCCGGGTCTTACTCACTTCCTCTTCACTCGCCCTTCGTCTTTGAGACTGCAGTGATCTTGCCTTAAAACGGATTGCACCACTTCATGATGGTGTGGAAGCTCGGCGCATGTTCTTCGCAAACTTCCATCACTTTGGTCGCTGCAACCTTCGCAATGATTAAGAAGAAGTCATTGTGAAGATTAGAAGAAGGAACTTATGTGATTACGCAGATTCTGGCAGTCCGGGACTAAGTCGACCTCTCTGCTTCACAGAAGAGGGATCTAAGGCTAATGGCTAGTGTACCTAAATAGACTATTACCATTAAATACCATAAGGTCGGGATTATCATTCTTTAGTTTGGTCAGATACTGCACGTTCCAAAAATGTCTAAAAGCTTCTAAAAGCAAAAAAGAGCTAACGCTCCTTAAAGCTGGCTAACCTAATGGTTAGATTTTCCTCATCTTAATTTTATTCTAACCGTTCAATTATTTTATTTGCACCGCAGAATCCTGTCCATTTCCCCTTTTTTCTTTTGTCTCCTATAATTTAAAATATTTTCTTTAGAATAGTCGTGGAATCTCCGTGTGAAATGGATTTCAGGTACGTAACTTTACGGTGACATTTGAAGTTTCGCATTCTTTGCTCGTAATGTCATCAGTTAACTATCGGATTCCTGTGAAATCCGATCCAACACGTGTTCGATGAATGTCGGACAACCGGGCACAATAATGAAACTAGACGACAACAGGAATATCGCTATAACAAATCGGTATTGTACTGAGAAGAGTAAAGAATAAAAGGAGATAACTAGGAGAGGATTCGTTATTGAGGATTTGTTATGGTCTTACAGTACGCCATTACAGCTTCTTCCCGATGGATCGCGTTATGTGCACAACAATCTTTGAAAGCTACTCTTTCAACGTTGGAAAGGTGAGTTGATCAGTTTTTATTTGTATTTATTTGCTCCTTCATTTTACTCCTTTTTTTCGTTTTTTTTTTCTTCTTTTCGATCGGGTAATTCACTATCAGTTACCATTAATTCACCTATTGTTAATAAATGAATGAATAAATGCACCCGCTAACTGGGTAGTTCATCCATCCATTCATCTCCCTAACTTCCTCTGTTTATTCGCACAAATATTCATTTATTCCGGAAGTCAAACAATTATTCCTTTGACCACTTGAGTAAATAAACAATATATTTCCTCAGACACATCTATTCATTCACTCATTCCATACATTCTCATTTATTCATCCATCCACACACTTTTCCATTCCTCTACTACATGTTTGTTAAGAGGGAAGCTCTAGTCCCTGCTACTACTCATTTTCTTATGCATGTACTAATATGTACTGAGAGGAAAATTATTTAGTTGAAATCACATACTAGTTTTAATAAGAAAGATTTAAATTAATTTAATTTAATTTCAATAAATAAGAATTCAATAAATAAATTAATAAAGTCAGTCGTCTCCAGTAGTTGCTCACAAGATTTTTGCTGATATCAACTTGGTTCCCACGTATTTTTTAAATCCGGTGTTATCCTCCGAGGCAAAATCTGTCAAATCCTAAAACTTCTGCACTATTATTTGGAAGCGTTGACTGTAGTCTGTTTTTCTCGTAGGTTCGTCTTCATTGGAAACGACAAGGTCAACCGGTAGAATTTATAGACGAGGTGAAGCTGCCTGATTTTCATATGACAACGTTTATTCACGAGAAAGCAACATTTCAATATCCTGCGGGAGTTTGGGATCAAGTGGGTCGATTTTCTTGTTGTGATTTTGTTTCTATAGATTTTGGAACATTTTCTGGTATTTTCTGTGAAAATATCTTTTTCTCCTTCTATGGTTAATTGCTAATCGCTATTTTTTCAGCTCAATATTAAGTTGTTCTTTCGAAGATCATACGGGTTCTATATACTTCAAATTTATCTTCCCACATATTGTATGGTAAGTTGCGTTGTTTGAGGCGGATAAGATCATGGCGTTTATGATTTTTTCCCTTTTTTGGGTCCTTTTCGATATTAATTTTGACTATTTGATTGATTTAAGGTACTGATTAGTTGGATCTCGTTCTGGCTGGATCGAAAAAGCCTTCCGGCTCGAGTGACGCTCGGCGTCTCTTCACTCATGGCACTTACTTTACAATATAGTAATGTCGCAAGGAGTTTGCCTAAGGTAAACAGGGTCATTATTTTTTTTGCAATAATTCTTCCTCTCCCACCTTTTTCAGGTGGCGGAGAGAGGAGGGGGAGAGGAGTTCGTGAGAAGAGTACAGTATGCGTATCACTTAACTGTCCTCTGTTTGTAAGGTCATTTCGTGAAGTGCAAAAAAAATGTCATTTAATTTGAATTGGTCCAACGCATGTCCAGAGAACCTATTTTGAAAGAAATCCCTTTCTGAAACTTCTTTTTTTGGAAGAAGCTCTGGCCACGACAGTCACCTCGAAATATACTCTAATAAATATTATTTTCTTATTATTCTACGATGAATGCTGTCATTTCACAAAATGCTACTACTTTTCATTTCTTGTGTTTTTCAATTTATTACACGAGAACAATCTAGCAAACTAATTTCCATTGAGATTACTGGAACCATCAACCTTTCACAGGAAAATTTTCACCTTCTCGTGTGGAAATTCCTAGAAAATCAACCGAACAGCCTCGAAATTAAAAGAGTTTTTTTTTGCTTTTTTGTGCAGCTTAATTTCTCTAACTTTAATTTAACTTAAATTGAAGCTTGAATATGAATAATCCTTATGCAAATCTGAAAATTACTTCCGGAATTTTCAGAAAAAAGGAAAAAAAATATTATGTGTAACAGTATATTCCAGGTATCTTACGTGAAAGGCTTGGATTTGTTCATGTTCGGTTGTGTTGGCTATATTTTCCTTTCGATCGTTGAACTCGCTGTTGTTGGGACCTTAGAGAACAAGAAAATTAGGTGATTTCCTGAATTTCTATCTGTCTGAATTCTTCGAAATTTCTTCCGTGTCAGGTCTAACGAGGATTTCTTATCCGATGAAGAAGTTAAGAAAAGCGTTTTTCAACGAACTTTTTCGTCTAAAAGCTTCCGATCCGGCTATGTAAGTTATTTTTTATGCGTTTACTTAATTGTTATTTTTTTATGGTTCGCATTTCCTGTTTATATCAAGACCCATTGGTCCCCGCTACAATATAGTTTGTAATTGTTTCATCAAAACACATCTCGACCTACATACAGCGATTTTTTCCCACAGTTTTTTTTTTGACGATTCTAGCAAACATTGTGTCGTAGGAAATCAATGATCTCTGTTACTCGGTAGATTTTTGGTGCTGTACTGGTAGACATATCATACAAACATCAAAACACCTTGTTAAAAGATATTTACACCGGTTCTAATTTGATTTTCTTCTGTATTTTTGTTTTTATGGTCTTAGGATGTTGTAAAAAAAAGTGCACGTCCTTTTCTGGTATCCATGGTTTTTGGTGTATGATTATTTTCTGAGCAATTCCATCTTTTTAGAGTTGTTCATTGCTCTGACAGAAAAGATCCGAAGTACACCTTTTCCGACTAACCTGAATTTAAAATACTTCAAATCAACTTTTTGAAAAATAATTTCAACAAACAGTTTTCAACAATTACCCTGATGACACAAAAGGAGCATGAACCGCTGACCGACAGCGCACTGGTGCCATGGCGACTGTCCAAGTCGATTTCAGCGGAAAGTACTGCACGACAGATGCACGGCAAAGCTGTAAAAGAACTGTGAAATAGTTCTATTCTCGAAAAAGAGTATCTGTATAGCAGCTATGGAAGAAACATTCACTCCCGGATGTTAAGACGTCCACGTTTTAATAGTCTGGAATTAGTTCACCATTCCTTCAGTTGTCTTTTTCTATTTCTGATTTGAGGTGATTCATTTTCTAGAACTAAACTCAGTGATGTCAATGTTCCTCACGTCCGGTGGATCGAGTATCTGCCCACAGATCTGCAGCAAATTATTCCCTTTCAAAATATTCCTTTGAGTTCTCCTTCAATCCACTCCTCTTTTACAATTTTAGGGACCAACGCGGGGTTGCGAATCCAACTGCGGTTCACCGGAAGATTGGCAAAAGCACTCATGGAATGACAGAACCTATGTCGAGTGTCCTGAGCCGAAACCTCCCGGAGGGAATTCGCCTCCAGACCTCGAAGCCGACACCAATAATCAGGTCTCTTCCATTTTAACCTGACGTCAATTTGATCGCGATGTAATTTTGAACCATTTGCTCATCACTGCAATGTTGTAAACATGGGGAATAAAGTTGGGAATTCGGGTGGCAGGTCATTACGAGGCGTGCTCAAACCTAAGGCAGAAATCACGTGGAACCGAATCGAATCACTAGTGACGTAATATTGCACAGATCGCCAATGAAAGTACGCAAAAAAAGGCGTAGGCCGAAAACTTCCAAAATTTTCCTCGCTTATCCCTCATCGACGGCGTGAAATCCAATTAATGTAACTCAAGCAAGCAGAAGAAGCTGCACCACGCTCAGAATCGTGGACGTGTTTTGGATTGTCGCCCGCAATAAGTAGCATCGTTGGGCAGATAAGATCACATAAGAATGTTTTCTCCGCTTTTTTATTAGATCACAAGGGATAATTGTGCGTGATGTCTCTCATACTGCTCTGATGCAAGCTACTCCTGTATACGTATCCATGGGAATATTCTAACATCATCAATTTCGTGAGACGCTGACTCTCGTCGAAGGCGCGTAGCTCATCGTTCACGCTTTCGGCCTTAAAAAACCTTAAAGGAGGCGACAGCGTAGAGTTGAGTTAGTAGATTGCGGGAGCCACTGTGGTTCCGCTCATTTTTCCTTAATCGTCGAAACAAAAACGCTTGGGAATCGCTTTAGTTCCTACGAGGCGCGTTAGAACGCTCCTCTCAGCAGCCTATTCATTTGTCTCACTCGAATTGTCAGTCAAGAAGACATGACTGATCTTCGACCACTCGCACATGGATGCGATCCGCGCACAAATGTGGCGAGTTGCAACTGAGATCGTCTTCCACGCCGTTTTTTACGACGATTAGGGAACGGTGAGCGGAACCGTGCCGCGTTCCACAATCTACTATCCGAACTGTACTCTTTCCCTGTGGGTTCCGCAACCACGTCAAATCTTGAGACGACGGCTTTAAGAGCATACCGTAAAACTAAGGGAAGTTGTAGTCCCTCCAGGAATAGATAGAGACACTTCATGAGTACGAGCACATGTGCCGTCACGCAAAATTTTCCTGATAGTCTAGAAAAATGGCGAGGAAACTGCACTCTCTATCCTCAAAGAAGACACCGTGCTACTTCTGCAAGAGATCGAGCATTAAACGGGCTGTTCATACTCTATCTACTCGCTCGCTGACTGACACGATAATTATGCCTGTTCTAGCAAGAGCGGCACATTATTAGGAGCCTCGTCACAGGGTCCGTCGGGGCAACTTTGTTGTCCACGCCGTTTTTCTGAATATTTAAGGGAATTTGAACGTAATCGCGCTTGTGAACTATATCCCTGCCTCTATCTATTCCTGGGAAAATGGGAAAACAGTCATATTTGTGGTGTGCTGCATTTCAAGAATTCAATGTAAGCGAAAATGTTCAAATGTACAAATAAAAACCGGAGCGATTGTGACCTGTCGCTGAAGCCAATCAGACGAAACTCAATGACATATAATTTGACGAAGTAAACAGTAAATATGAATCAAAGTAGTTGCGCGCGACGTGAGTACATAGAACGGTCGACATTCCACTGATGGACCTAACAACAACTTACAATGTTGTTTATTTGTAGCGTTGTGAAGAATTGAGCTAGGGAGGTAAACGAACAAACAATAAGTGAACGTCTACTGTATCGTGAAGTACATGTCAATCACTTGTTGTCGTTTTTTATTTGCAGTCAAGGTTACCCGGCACTTTTTCTTTCGTTAGAAAAACCTCGCCGGAAATGCGAGGAAAATTTGACTTTTATGGTGCTATTTTGATGTATTTCCCTTCAATAAGGATGTCCACAAGAAATCCATGATTATTTTTTGCAAACCAAAATCCCAAAACCAATGCACGCATCCAAGATTAGATGAAAATCCACCGTTTTAGATGCTTGTGTTCGTCCGACAACGAAAAGCGTCAAGAAAAAGACGCCGGCGATTGGTCTCGGGACGATTATTTCATAAATGGTCTGGTGAAGATATGGACAGGTAGGGAATTAAGTTGAAAGACTGTCTAGGACTGAAAATAAACACTTTACTTGCTTAACTCACTTTACTGTTTTATTTTTCAACTCTATATGAACTTTTTTGAGTTTTTTTCGAGCACTAAGTTATGAAACTTTAGCGAAGCGAAGTGAAAATAGAGTGGAACTTTCTTTTCATGTCCTAACCACCGGTTAAAATCCACGATTGTTTTTATTTTCATTTTGTTTTGCTCCAAGATGACAGTACTTGTATTCCTGGCATCATTACTTTTCTTCTGTGTTGCTTGTTTCGCACAGATTTAGTCTAAGAAGTCTAAGAATGATTTCCTCAAACAACTCCAAAAATTCGCAGTAACTGGTGTACACTTTTTTTTTTACAAGAATTACTTCAATGGTTTTTAAAAACATCTATAATGTGGGAAGATTTACTTAAAAATTACATTTACAATACAAATTCCCAGGAAAGAGGCCCTAAAATCACACTTTTCTCATTCTTAAATTCACGTCTGGAAGACATGATAGGAACTACAACATGAGTGTTCTTTTTTAATTTTCTCGGTTCGGTTTCAATGAAATCTTCCGAGAATCCAGGATAAATTTTTTGAACAATTCGACGCAAAGCAACTTTCCACTTTTTTATTCCCACGTGTAGATTTCTGTGCAAAAGTGACTAAGCGCTGACAAGTGATAACTAGAAGAGATCCTATGTTACGTATGATCTTTGAGTTTCTAAACTTTTCTTGTAAGTTCCTATGGACTTGTGCATATCAGATTTAAATTACAGAATGAAATCTGAAACGTTGCACTTTGCGTCAGTTGTCCACATTTATTTCGCAACGATCTCTGCTCTTTCAGGTTTTGTCAAAAGCTGTTCCCGATTAGCTTCACATTCTGTAACTTGATATACTGGATGTACTACACAGCGAAGTCAAAGGACTGATGATTAGTGATCGAGTCGAACACAACAACTCCCGTTCTCCCGCCAAAAAAAATCTCAGGAAGATATCAGCAGGAGGAAATCGAAAGCCGGTGGTCATTATCTACGTATTGAAGTGATAGCCGCCTGTCGTGTAATTGCACCAATTCCCCTCATTCCGTTCACCCTCCGCCTCACACATTCCGCTCCCGAAAGTTGCCTTGCTCTGAGCTTCAATTTGCATAATTCATCTTTATTTTAACTATTCTCCTAAGAAGAAATAAAAACATTGAATAAAGGTTTATTTCAAGATTATTATCACACTCCAACTATGTCAAAATGAAAAAAAAGACATCGTCACCGCCTTTTCACTACTTACAAAGGGTTTGCTATATACATTAATTTTAGGACAAACAACCCGGAGGTAGTTATAAAGCGGTTCACATATATGTACAAAACAAATTCAACGATACATTACGGGGCAGAGGATACGGTAGTAGTGTTTAGATCCTATACACAGCACTTCCGGATGAGGCTCGTCGTTGTGCTAACACGGCATGAGCTTCTTCATCTTCCTCCTAAATGTTTTAAGAATGAATTATCAGTTTTCTCTCAGGGGATATTTTTAAAAGATTTAATGAGTTTCAAAATTATCGTAGAATTGAACTCTCACTTTTCTCCTTCTTAGGAAAAGTAATCCCTGCAAGAGTTTTTACACACAAGATGAAGTCAATTTATCTACATTACCTAAGCATGGAAGACACGGATAATCCTTCCTTGAAAAAAAAGCTGAAAAACCACTGTTCTGATCTAATTTTTGTTCCTCATTCGCTCACAATTTATTTCATCTTTCTATAATTGTTTTCTAGTGAATTAAATTTTAAATTAGAGAAATTCAGTAGAATTCATCCGAAGAGCCGGTAAATCTGGCGATCAACAACCTTATAATATCCTACTATGTTTTAATATTTCGTATCAACTTCAAGAAAAACCTTTGGAAGAAAAAAGTCTAAATATCTTGGACGATTCTAGGTGTTCTCATTCTTTTTTTAAGCCAGCAACAAAAGGATTTGTTTGAAAACTGTCAAAAACGATCCAGGCACATTTTGCAAAAGCTGCAAAACGATGACATTTTGTCAAAACGGCGACAAAATGTCATCGTTTGGCGATGTGCCCAAGAATCCAGTTCCTAATTCCTTTTGCGTTGTTTACGACTATGGAGAACAGAACGAAAGAGAGAGTGAGAGAGAATCTTTCACCTCGAGTCACTCCGCTGATGATTTTGTTATCGTCTAATCAATACGAATAACCCTTTTGTAAGAAACAATTTGTTTAAATATCAGTTTTTTTTTCTTAGCGATCCCCTTCCAGCAAAGCTATTTTCTCTGGTTTTCTCCAGAAGAACTCAATTCTCTAGGCTATCGGAATGATTTCTCTAAAAGCGCCTCTCACCTCTTTCAATAGATCCGACTCGGAGTCCGAGCTTTTCTCTTCACGCATTTTCTGCAGTTTCTTTCTTAGAGATGAGGCTGTTGTGGCGGTAGTGGAGACACAAGGTGCCGAACATCTGATAAATCAATAATTCAGGATAAAAGTCTATTTTGCGGTGAAATCATCCATTGTATGTACCTTCTAACACCCTTGTTGTAAAGTTTCGCTTCGATGCACTGTGGCGTTGCGACGGATTCCGAACGTGTACGAGTTCGGCCGAGTCTTGGAATCTCCTCCTGGAAGTGACCACTGATATTACGATGTCCATTTCTTAGGAGTCTCCTTGAATCTTCACGGCGTTTTTTCCACAAAATTTTTGAAATGCTAGTCCTAATTCTACTAGTTAAAATTGGCAAGAATCGAGTAGAGATGTGAATGTGGAGGGTGCATGTTTATTAAAACGTGTTTTCTTGTGAACCTACAGAATTCGCAAAATATTCTAGTAAGAGAAATTCAGAGACGAATCTTCAGAGAAGAATCTACTGATCTTCATATTCTTTTCTCAAGAGACGTCCTAGAATCAATCTCCAGAATTACTGGCTCCGATCAGTGAGTGTAACGCTTAGTTGGTTAACCAACCGATCAATTTCTATTTGACCTAGACGTCCTCTACTCCCAGAGATCGTCCCACGAAGGAATGTTCGGACGCAGTGTAAAGTCTACGCTCTTCTCGAGGAAACTTTTTTAATTTCATCGGAATTTCCTCTCAACTTATATCACCAACCACGGACGTCATATATCCGTTACTTAATTGGGGGGGATTACCACACACACGATCAGATCCAGCGATTCCTTCGTACTAGTTCATCAGAGAGGGTTAGGTACCGTGCGCCATGCGTCGGTTAACGGCATCACGCGTGAAAGTGACCTCAAACCTCCGGATGGAGCTATGCTACTACAAGGCTGTATGTGACATCGGAATTCGACCTGCTGACTAGTTGACCTTGGCACAAAGTTCGGACCGTGTTTACTAGTTTTCATTGCTAGACGTTTTTAATCTCTATGCGTCATCAACGACGGATTGCTCTTGGTGATTTTTGCTCCGGTTACAGACAAAAACACCTCAAAAAACTAGATCCGTGTCTTCTCAGGAACGGGTTACTTGAAGAATTTTGGGATCGGGGCCATACATGGTAACGCCTACGTCATTTGACAAGTGTTTATGCCTTTCTTCTAGTGGGTACGCGGTATTTTGTACCGAAAATCTCACAATCACATGATCCGAACAAAACTCGTTTTTTCCCCGCACTTTTTCTCTTGCAAAATATGACTACAAGTAATTTCGAAATATGGCAAAGTTCACATTATAGCTCATGGGTCATGGTCTTTCTATAGTAATTTTAATCTCACAATTTCTTCTACACCGGTATTCTCTAGACGATATGATTTGACCACGATAACATATGATTGTCAGATTTTGGAGTAAACTCTGGATCTTCTCGAGGATAACATGGCTTTCACTACTTCTAAAGATCTTTTTTCATGTTATTTCTGGGTGCAAATTCAACTAGTTTAATCTAAATTACGAAATGAGATACACAACATCGCGAATTCAGAATTTCGCCGTATTTTGCGGAGATCAGATGAACAAGTTATCCGTAACGGATTTAGGTGCAAATGGCCGCTTATTCATCGATGCTTCAATTGTTTTCTCGCAAAGAAGGAAAAAGACTTACTGTGCCAACACTGATCATCAATGAATGTCGGCGCTGAGACTGCGCTTGAGTCTCTGGGGCAGAATGCTTTCTCGGGATTTCCGGCTCCACAACCGTGGATGGTGTATAGTCAGGAGTTCGCTTCATGGCGGCGAAATCGCCAAGCATGGTCATCAAGGAGTCAGTGACTTTCATTCTAAAAATTGAAAGGATAAATTTGGAGAATACAGGTGAAGCACGGAGCAGGAGCAAAGGAACGACTAGAGCAGCGATTCGATGTACGTAATGTAAAGGATAGCTTCGTTACGGAACGGGGGGAACAAGAATCCAGTTACGATCATGAGATGAGAGTTCAAAAGACGAACTGAGATCAGACGGGCGAGGTTGGACTGGACTCGGAGCTGTGTTAATCGGCTGAACAGCTAATCCAACTGACAACCAGGAGGAAACAACACATCGCTTATATAGAAGTATGAGCACCTCCCACAACCACGCGCACCGTATCTGCCCACCCACCACCCATCGCTCGCTCACGCGCGACGCCCATCCGAAGAAAACATCAGTGAACATCTCAAAAGTCGTGTACGTTCGTGCTACGCAGAGATCGTGACGATTTTACGATGTTTAATTGATGAAATTTGATTTCTTATAGAATAAAACAAGCTATGATGCAATTCTTTGGTAGCACGAGGTTATCTAACTCATTAGAACAACCATCAGCCAGATACATCCTATTCCCCAATTGAAAATAGCTGAATTCCCCGATAGAAATTCCTTTTTTCTTCAAGTGACTGCAGATTTAAATGTTTTAGAGCTTGAAACTAGTTTTAACATCCTGAAATCGTAATTAAATGTCGGAGTTATGAGATAAAATGCCTTATCCCCGACAAAAATTCCGAAGAAAACACGTATGAGGTCGCTGTCTACTGGCCATTAGATTTCTGAGTCTGAAATAATGAGTATTTGCTGTTTGCCATGAGATCCTACATGTTACTGTATGCTTTTTTTTGTCCGAGGAGGAATTCTTTGATTATTCGATCAAGAAGCTGAGAAGCTTCTGACCAGAGATCTCATTTCGACCGCCGAAAAGTTTGTAGAGACTGCACTTCCGCGATCAGCGATGGAAATGATAATGATAGCAATAAAAAAAGTCGTAGTTTCACATGTGTCAGTGAGGAAATGATGATATCACCGATGTCCTTGATCTTTAACTGATTGCAGTGAAAAACTTCTCAGCATAGAACCAAACTAAGACAGAATAACTTCTCCAAAAAATCCTAATAACTCTAAAGGCTACATGGTGTACTTTGTGATTAGTTATACCAAAGTTCAAATTCTGTTCAGCCACAGGTGAAGCGGCAGTACGTGTCAAATGTTGGACGTGATCTAAGAAGAAAAAGAAAACTCAAACAAATATTTCTTTCGGATTTTGGTTTCTTTCGAATACAAATAAGAAGAGAATTTACTGAGCATCAGCATTGCAATCTGTCGTCAACGTTGGACGGATCTGATGGAAAAATCAAGTTTTCTTACTTCTAAAGTGTAACAAGTCTCAACATGATTTCAATAAAAACGCTAAACTGCATCACTGAATTATTTTTACATTTTTTACTTTTACATCCAAACATTGTCTTTAATCGGGTTAAGAAAGCAAATTGGTCTTAACGTGTTCCGAAAGAATGAAAAATGCAATGAATTAAGCAGGGGACCTTTTTTTCGTGTACCTGTTCATTTTAATTTAACCAAACATGTAAGTAATAGAAATATAATTATTTTTCACATTTTCCCCAGGAAGATAGATATTACGAATATTTTTCTGGGAGATTTGGTCTTCCAAACAGAATTTCAAGTGAAAGCAATACTTCTAACAGCAGAATTTTGCTTCCAAAGAGAAACCTACCTTCTGAAGTTGAATCCTCTTTTATTATCGATTCTTGCGGACTAGTATCGGCCGGAGCATAGTCATTGAATTTTATCCACGTTTTGCAGGAACCGTTCAAACAAAAAGAAGACACACCACAAAAACAACCATTTCATGTGGGAATAATTTTAGTGCGCTTGTTTCGTCCTTTCTGGTTATGAATAAAGGTTTCGATAAGACTCTAAAAAGCAAGTTCTCTACGAACTCATCCTTTGTCTGAAGGAATTTAAATAATGTCTTTCCTTAATGCAAAAATGATGTAAAAAAAATGCACCCTTTTCTCATAAAGTGACTAGATCGTCGTAGATTCTCAGGAGTCGGTTTTTTTCCTCGTAAAAAGCTCAGAAGCTTTTTACGAGAGATTTAAGATTTTACGGAGGTCGAGCTTTTACAACTATTTATGCACATCAACTTCAACAAAAAAAACTTAACAAACATTATTAATTTCAAAAAAAAAAAATTCTGGAATTGATAGTCCTTGGAATTCTCAAAACTTTCTCAATAATCGCCAACCTAAGACCTATTCAATCATATCTCGCTGTTACAGTAAACTTATTTTGCTCAAAATGTTCATTGGTGATTACCGTTAAAGTTCTTCGCATCTTTTTCAAGCGTCACACGATCTCGATGTACATTTCAGCCTATCAAAATAACTTTCTTCGCCGGAGATGTGCGAAGAATAGAAGTCGACAATGATTTTCTTCCAAGGAATATTTATAGGAGTCACATTTCCTTAATTTGTAACACCGTTTCAGTAAAAACCGAAAAATTTCCTTGAAACATACGCCATTGAACAGATTGTAAGGGCAGATTTGACGATATATGTGTTTTTGACGGCCATATACGAAATTTCGAAACATTGCAGCACTTTTCTAAAAGTTTTACATTTTCTGCAAACAATTCTGCCCTTCTTCAACAATATCCGTTGAGAAAAATCCTTTAAGAACACATAAAAAAGGATTTCTGGTGATTCCAACGCCAGAAAACTTACTCGAATGTGTTCTTAAAGGATTTTTTGTGTTCTTTTTAATCCAAGAAAAATGAGTTTAAAATCTTTCGATTATCAGAGGCACACTGTAGTCAACTGTACTTTTAGAGATTTTTTTGCATGTCATTTTTTTCACATCTTTTTATTTCGTCGGTAACATCGTAATGTAACTTTACTGTATTGCAGAAAATAAATCTAATGTGACAAATTGTGATGTTAAATTGCAACGATTTGAATACTAAAAGGAAGCTGTATGGGACAAAAAAGTTCGTTCACTTGCTATTTTTCTCATTAGAACGGTAAGTTTTCCCTTGACTAG
Source organism: Necator americanus (assembly GCF_031761385.1). Taxonomy (NCBI): domain Eukaryota; kingdom Metazoa; phylum Nematoda; class Chromadorea; order Rhabditida; family Ancylostomatidae; genus Necator; species Necator americanus. The sequence continues at coordinate 37,632,700 of NC_087375.1, forward strand.
TTTTTTTTTTTTAAAATCCAATCCACAATTCATTTCTTCCATACCTTTGAAATCACAAATAACACATTAAGGTTGTTTTCAATGCAGTGATTTTCACATCAGAAATGAAAAAATGACTTAGAAATAGATTCCAAGATGTCTCGCTATCTATTTCGAATTTTACATAATCATTTAAAAGTTTCTTGTACTGAAAAATTAATTCCTTATCGATTTTTGGGCTGATCTTCACACTTCTTACTGACGGAGACCTGTTATTTCTTGCACTTCAGACCAACACAACTTCCTTGACCAATTATTTATTTGAAAATAAACTTTGTTTACAACAACAGTCTCCCAAGTTCCGATTTCTTGACTTCCTCTTTTTTTTTTTAGCATCCAGGTACTGCTAGCATTTTGACCATCAACCATGATAGACGATCTATGGAATCGATATCACACATCTGTTTCTCATCAACTTCCCATTTTAAACTTTTTATATTAGAAATGAAATCTACACGATTTTATTTTGACGAACATAGCTAAAAGGTCAATTTGTGGAGGATTTGAGAATATTTCAAAAGGTGAAGTAATTTAATATGTAGTATTTAATTTTTATTCTTTTAAATTTTTTAATTTAATTTTCTCAGTTGTTGAGAACGTATGGGTGCGTATGTTTGTTTATTCTTTTCAAGTTTAAGGTCCCCACAAAATCAAATACACGTAGTATTTACGCAAACGTTTATTGTTGTTGTGGTAACAGCAAAGAAATGATGTCATATGTCCAGAGAAACACAGAGGAGCTGTGTCAGTAAACTTTGACAAAATGTCGCCATTCCCTCAGACAGTTAATGTGGTGATGAGGTTAAAAGATGTTTATGAAAAACTAGTAACAAATGAATGTAGATGACGTAATCTTGCATGTTTTTCTCTCTTTTATCATTCTTCCAAAATAAAAAATAATCTTTCTGTCTTTATAAGTTATATTGTCTAAAAAAGAAAAAAAGGAAAGAAAAGAATCCAAGAAATCGCGCTAATACGTGCTTTTTTCGAAGAGTGAATTAGCAGAACCAAATTTCTTCTAAACATCCAAAAAAATAAGCTATATGTAGAGCTTAAATGCAGCAGTTAGACGTCAGCACTATGTCCTCATCGTAGTGGTTCAACACCGCTCGAAACCAGCCAACTTTCACTTCATGCCCTCGAGGTCGACATATCAGCATCAGAATTTTCTAGAAAGTTACAACCCTGGATAATTTGTGTAGGTTCTTCCCCGAAAATAAGTGCATAGATCGCATAATTGTTTATAAAAGTCAACAATTCTGAAATGATCGAACTGAATAGGATGGATTGATCAACGTCGCTCCCCTTCTACTTTTAACTACTAGTGATAAAGGATAAAGGATAAAATGTCTGGCGTTGATCAATTCGCTTGGGATGCGCCCCATGTTCACCTCAACTCAGAACGTGTAACTGGCGTATACAATGACTTCTTGCTGGGCTACTCAGTGTTTTTATCCTCCCAGACAAGTCTGGCACCAATTTATCGACTCCGGAGGGATGAAAGGCTTAGTGAGCACTAGGGCGGATTCGATCCTCCGATCGATCGTGCAGACAGCGGAACCTCTAACCGCTACACTACGCCTGGCCCACTCTTAATAATTAATTATAATTATTAAATTCCACTTTTTTCGTGTGGAGTCCAGATCTCAGACGGCGACTGGCTTTAGCTGATTGATTCAATGATTGTGTTCTCCAAAACTTTCTTCTTCTTCTTTAAAAAGTTAGTCTTACATTGAAACGGAAACATTCCCATTATCGCACGTCGCGATTGATCACTGCTTTATGCACGATTGGAAGATGGGATTACACCTTGAACGATGACCTATTTATTACATACTTTTCAAGCTATTTTAATGCGAGAAAGACTAGACTGAAGAAATTTCCGTTGAGCGCCGAAATCATGTCAAGCAGGAGCTCTCAAGCCTCCTTCTCTTGACCCATATGACCTTTCAGTGACATCATTCGTATTTAAAAGCCCGCCTCATACACAAACAAAAAAAGTGGGAATGACGGTATCGTAAGAAAGGCAAAAAGTAGTAGTAAGTAAAACATTTCATCAAACTCCTCATAACAAGAACGGTTTATTTCATTTGTGTGTGACGGCCGTAACCAGTAGTTTAAAGTACTTTAACTTTTAGCTGAGTTTACAGTTCGAATTTAGAGTAATGAAAAGAGTAAGTGCTGCTTTGACTAGTCGGCAAAGTTTTTCCCTCAGAATACCTCCTCGGCCCTGAATCTTTCTCAATCATTTATTGACGTTAGCGAAGATTCTTTCACTTTGTTTTAATGTTGCTGGAGAAAACGTTTCTCTGATGGTTCGGGAAAAATTAGATGACACAGCGGAAGGTTAGTAGGGAAACTGAGAATTATTTTGAATCTTTATGCCCTCTGTTAGTTGAGCATTGGAAATAGGATTTATGTTTTCTTGTTTTGCCAACGAGGTTATTGGTGAAACTTTACATATTTGTGGCCTGATCTTTCGATAACCTCGTCTTTATCAGAGGGATGAAAATAAAAAAGACGATTAGAGGTTTTTCACCCTGTGTATATCCAATTCAACTTCTTCCCTCTCCTTGGCAAGTCTCAATATCATCGCAAGTACTGGTGTCTGGATAGTGTTGAGGAACTGCATGTGAGACTTGTAGGCCACGGAGTATTACGAGCGGCATGAAGTGAGACAAGCACTCATTTCTCTTCTCGTGGGCCGATATCATACCCGTTATTTCGAACTAATTTTCTCGTTGTTTCTTTTCTCATTGTTGTGTTTCTCATGTTTCTCATTCTTGTGCCGCCCTAATGGTGTCATCGAACTTTAGAGGCTTTTACCAACCCAGTGTTCTTTAATACGCAAGTTCAGGCATTCTATCTGATAGATTACGCTGATCTTCCTGCAATCTTCTGCCTTACCGAAAGCTCAAACAATGCGACATTCTTCCTCAACTCGCGTATCAAAGAACATTTGACTGGTTAACTGGTAAAAGGCTTGAATGTTCGATGACACCATTAGCACGGCGTAAGAATGAGAAACATGAGGGAAATGAGTTCGAAATAAAGTGTAGATGTAAGCCCACGAGAAAAAAAAATCAATTAGAAGAAATTAGAATAACTTTGGATTTCCGTCAAGAATCCATAAATGAATAACAAAAATGAGTGGTTACTAATACTTGTACTTATAAATACTACTAATTTTATACCGCTCGTAATAGTCTGTGAGCTATAAGATTGTTCCACATGCATTTTCTTAACACTATCCAGACATCATTGCTTAAGAATACGGGACAGTACGTAGATCTCATATGCCTTTGATGAGATCTACGCACTGTTGCTCTACGTCCGAGATCTCTAGGACGTTCAAAATGATGATGTGTAAAACTTGAGCAAGTAATTTCACAGAAGTAGGAAAATAGGGAAACGTGAATGATAAAGTGCTAAGTAAGCGGAAAGTTACAGTGAAGAAAATACTTCTTTCTCGTCTAAATCCTTTCTTTCAACGAAATGAACCCACTGAATAATAGTCGAATTTGTACGTTTATTTGCTGCGTTGTTTTTTTTTTCTTGTCGAATCAAACTGTATTACTGTATGATCAAACAAGTTCCTTGAATGAACTCGACGACTATTATTCGCAATACATTCAATTTCATTCCATTTTCAGTGTGCTTGCCAGCTCTGCTAAAGGAACGAACTAACCCAAAAGCTGTCTCATAATTACACGAATGGATAAAGAAATTAAGTGTAAATGTTACACTTACAAGACATAAAAACTTCCTGATTGAAATGTTTAAATCTGTTAAAATACAGATGCAATGTTTGCAGACATTCTGAAAAATATGGATTTGTGAATGTAAATCATCTTTCTTATTACAAATATTATTTCCAGTTGTTATAAAAATTACGTGGTTGCATGAAAAAATAATACAGCATGAAAAGGAAAGGAATAAAGGACAGAAATGCAAACATAAACTAATAGATTATTACGAGAAAACCACACAAAAACTAAAACAGAGTGAGAAAAAAGAATAAAGACTTCAGTTAGTTACTTTACTTCAAGAAAAGTCTGATTCCCATTCCGCAAATGTCATTGAAACTAAAACTGAAAATAAAATCAAGCGATCTCAAAGGATTTTACTGGATTTCTCGAATTTTTTCCTTTGAAGTGAAGAAAAATGGAAGTTGAGTCAACATCAAATCCAAAAGAGATAATCGATGTCAGCCCGATTATTGATTGATTGGACATTTAGGACGAGTACAACGTATCATAAAATTTGCGATGTTCGGATCTTTTCAAGAATAGGTATGGGAATTGTGTAGTGCACGAATACTAACTTGATCACGTTCCCCAAGTAATCCAGAAGGCGTGCGAAACTTCCTTGTGCGAGCCCATTCCCCCTACGATGCAACTCACTACTGGTGGTAGACCAGAACCTACCCACAACTCGTCTGCAATTGTCCAGGCCCTTATTTTTGTTGTACTACTTATTAGGGTTTTATTAATTCAATTGCAAAGATCGATCAACAATGAATTTGCCTGCACTTTATCGCGAAACAAGATGCATCGTTGGTGAGACAAGATCACATAAATCTGTCATGACTTTTCTGGATTTTTCGGGAAAACTGAACGCCGTCAATCATGCTTGCGTATTACACCTCTATCCCTATCTATCCGTGAGATCCCAACATCACCAACTTTGCGAAACGCTGCACTTAACACTTGTAGTTTTTTTTCTGGTTTCGTTTTTGATCTCTTATGGGATGATAACTTGTTCTGGATGAAGTTCATGGTAATTCTTTACAAGTGTTCTTACCAGCCAGGCTTTTAGGAAGGCAATGACATCAAAACAGCCGTTTAGTAAAGAATGCCCACAACCTTTGCTTTTGCTTCACCTGCAGCGTCCACAATTTGAAAAGTCATGTAAAGATTCGAGGAAGATCGAAGGGAATTTTACTCCTTTTTTCTTCGGAAATTTCAAAATTATTTTGCTATTCCTTATCATTCCACTGAGTATCATTATGTTTCCTCTCAACTACGGTACATGATATATTCATTGCTAACGAAATTGATGTGACTACTGTGTCATATCTTGTCAATTCAATGACATTGGTCTTCAGTGTCCCCCCCCCCTAGTCTGTTGATTGTCAACCTCGAATTACTAGATACCAGTTGGAGGTGACTTCGCAATTGTTGTCATTATTAATTAGAAGCACATATGAGATGAAAAGGAAGAATTTTTTTTTTTGCAGAATTTGATGCATTACCGGCAGACAAGACGGCCTGGAGAAAATATCAACATCCCCGCCCCGCCTTCTGAAATAGCCGCAGAAAACCGTCTTCTTTTCTTTCGTCACATCATTAGCAGACCGTAAGATCGAGGGAAAAGATCAAAAAGGCATTCTGGACGTGAAAGAAGATTTTTGAAGCAAATGGTGAGGAAAATGAGGACCCTTGACGTTGGCGGACAGTTCAGGCAACACGTAACGGTTCGCAGGTTATAGAGTAGGTTGGGAGGACTGCATGGGAGCTCTAGCCAAGAAATGAGCAGGATGAGATCAAATTCGCTCAAGGGTAAAGTCGGATAACCGCCTTAGTCCCGTAACATCTGTCTCCATTTTGAGCCGAGGTACTCATTTGAAATCAAAGAGTAATTCTGCAGAAATTAGACGCGAATGAAATTATCGGTGATACGCGTGATTCTTCCTGGATATTATTAGATTTTACAGGTACTGCGAAAGTCAGGGGAAGTAAAAGTGCATCCAAAAATGGAAACATGTTGTTGTATTAGTGGACATATGTTCACAATCAAAAAACTCGTCTTTGTGAAAGTAAACAACGTAGCACCTAAGAGGCTCAAGTCCAAGTTATGAGCATCTCCGGTCGGACAATGAGGAAAAACAATAAACTGACTTAATTCGGATTAATCGAACAACCGGTTCAGGACAATGGGAAGTTGAACAGCATGACGGGACACATGAAGGGATTAGAGATAAGTGAACAGTCAGCAAATGACCGAACAGTCATTGCCTGTCATTACGATGATAATTGTTCAGGGAGCGGAGCGAAATCAGTTGATGTTCGATGGGAAAATATTGACAAGGATATATTTTTGCAGGATTCTGATAAGAACGAAGAATTGCCTCGTCTGCATTTTGCTTTGTGACGAAAGGAGTTAGCGAAATTCTCAGGAACAAACTCGAAAAGATGAAAAGAGCGCAAGAGACAGACGAGGGAATCCTTAGTTCCCATTGGAATCCTGCAAAATTAGCTTAAGTCGAAAAAAGATATTGTACATATGTTCTGCTAGTCTTAAGTCAAAAAAGAAAGAAAACGTTTTTCTCCCAAATAAACTTTTAGTTTCTCCAAATTTACTAATTGTAGAACAAATTACGCTATTCCAGCTCTCGCCCAAAAAGGAATGAAAAACTCGAGGATTTTGATTCGCTTTGAAATGAAAGTTCACGAGTGTCTCGCGTTTGATTTCATGCAAAGTTGATCTCTGAACGAAATGTCTTATGAGCCAAAAGAACATACGCTGTTAGTAAGCGACCCCAGGAAAACACGATAATCAAATTATCGAATCCTTAGCCAGTTCGGCATGAACGAACAAGTGGCTGTATGCCAGAGACAATAGATCGTAACCTGTAGTATGTTTGGAGCAAGGAATTTCGAACTTAGAGATAAGGGGAAATTTCTGAAATGCAGCAAAGTATAGAAATACTCACATAGTAAGGATTGCGCTAGGTTCCAACGACAATAAATTGACTGCGGATCTTCTTCTCTTCTGTTTTTTTTTTCTTGTTCTAACTCAGAAAAAACATCTTTCCTTTTCCTCGGGCACCGTTAGCGTGTGAATAAATAAATAAATAAATAAATAAATAAATAAATAATAACACTGGTACTTCATTAGTCCAAGAATTTAAATACATTTTCTTTTTGGAAAGAAAATCTTCTAATAGCACTATAATGCAATGCGAGGGTGACTTCGAGGAGGAATACTCTAGAAGAAAAAGAAAAATATAAAGCAAGGAATGAACGAAACATCCTGGATATGAAGGGGCCGCGATGACATTATTGGATGGGAATGCGAGTGAGGGGTGTCGCTCTGCTCATATAAGTGCCATCAATCAATATGTAGATCAAGAACGTCATTCTTCACTAATTGTAAGAAACTATAGAATTTGAAAAGTTACATCCTAGAAAATCATATACATAACTTTTCTCTTATCCGCTCGTGGTTATATAGCCAATTCAGATTATTTCCTAATTAATTCCGCGGTTTTTTTTTTTGTTGAAAGAAAATCAGAATTCATAAAAGGTTCAAAAGCCTTTTTTTCAGAAAGTAACCAAATTTGTAAATTTGTCGAAATTGCTAGAAGTTGTACTCAAAAATCATTGCCTGATATATATATATATATATATATATATATATATATATATATGGAGAGTAAATTTGATTAATTTTTGCCGGATTACTTTGTAGTCAATTAAGAATATCACTTTTCGCAAGTTTATTTTTCTTTCGATACGGACAAAATGTACAAAATACAATAAATAAAATAAATAATGAATACATGTACAAATGACAAAAGCACAAAATAATAGCAAATGAAAATGTTTAAGTACGTTTTTTTCAGTTTCAAATCATGTGAGATTTCCAGAGAAATTCGTTTAGATTTCTCCTTCTACGACAGGAAGAATCTCTGTGTTCTGCTACGGTAAACATGCATGATGCAATGATTAAGACCATTACACCATTGTAGACAAAAACATGGATACGTGCAACACTTTAATTTCTCTTCCCACGAAGACATTTTACTTATTTTCTCTGACATTTTCTTTATGTTGCCTAAAATAGCTTCAATCATTGATTCTCTGCTTGCAAAGGCTTCTTAAAATGTCAAACACATCACGTGAAAAAGGTTGACGTGGATTAGCATCGTAGATTTTCCAAAGGAAAACTGTTTTCCTTTCTCAGGGACAGACCTACTGCTGATTTAGTCGTTTCATCCCTGAAATACTCAACAATTGACTCAGTCGTTCTTTAACAACTAATCAGTTTGCGTGGTTAAGCGGTATAGTAACGAGGAAAATGAGTGTGGAAATGCTTCCAGTATCAAGGAACAAGTGGGGCCTATATTTTGGAAATTTGTTCCTGGTAGAATTTCCCTAGAAAATGCATACATGCTCGAAAAAGGTGTGAAAATCAACCGCCAATATAACGAGGGAAATTTTTGAAGAAATTTATCTCTTCCTGTACAGATCTTCGCAGTGGTTTGCGTGTACTTCAAGGATGTTTCTACGAACATTTTAGGCTGATACCTCCATTTTACTCTTTTTTCTACGCTCTATTGAAAGAGCAAGCTTTCTAGATTTTAATATGTAATTGTGGTTATATGAACAGAAAATGTCCAAGACACAATGCAACAGTTCAAAATTCCTAGGAAAAAAATCTCTTATAATTTACATGATTGATATTCTTCACTGATTTTCCTAATATTTTTTTTTTCCACATTGGTACTATAGTACTTTTTGTCCGTAAGCCAATTACTAAGAAGTTGGTTACTTCTTAAAACTCTCCACTTCCTAACACCAAACCGCAACTGCTTCGGTACTAAAGGTAATCTGTACCACAAAATTAACAGTTAAATTAAATTAAAATTAAACTATGGGATCTCCACGAATATGTGGAAAATTGAATATGTGTAGTTCATGACTATGAGCGTTATTACGCTCAATTTCGCCTAATAATCCAGAAAAAAAAGCATCAGACACAGCCTAGGTTGCGGCCGTACTCTGTATCGTTCCCTGTAACCAGTAACACAACAACAGTAAGGATATAAACAATTCCGCCGTTATGGAATGTACGCAAACAGATTAAGATAATTCAAATGAGCAGCAGAAACTGTTCCATCTGTACAATCGCGGGCGCATTGCACAATACTCTCGTTCTACCATCTGTAACAAGTTGTATCGTTGGGCGAAATGAACCGCAAGTGTTGTTTCGCACTTTTTGTTCTTGAACTACTGAGAGAAATTAGAATTGAACCAATGAACAACACCTGCTTACCCTTTCCGTTCGTGGAGATTCAACTCATCATCGTAAATTTACCGCGGTACAGTAGAATATGATACGGTGCCTTTGAAATTTGTCGTTGAAAACATCAACGTCAGATATCACGTGTACTCTAAACAACTATGTACACAAATTCACATCATCCTGCAAGAAGAAAGTAATTTGATCGGCCACGTGACATTCTGCACTGTTACGCTCACGTTCTTCTAATCTAAACCTTCAGCGTTATCGTGCACTTCGTGTTGTCCTCAGACTCTTCCCAAATGAGTGTTTTTTTTTCAAGATTCATTCGTCAGATGACATCATTTCGTAGTCTCATTTTTGGTCCTATAAATTACAGTATTCTATCCATCACATTACAAAGTATTGTTACATTTCATTAAACCACTTCATACCAAACATTACCACTCCTAAAAGATAGAGAACAAGTTCCTGGAATGTTTATGTTTTACCTAATTTTTAATTTGTTTTTTTTTACTAATTTAATTTTGATTTTTATTTCTATTTTTCATTTTATGCTTTCAATTTTCTGGAAATGGTTCTTATATTTTCCCTCCTTCTTGGACACTCATTTGTGGATGTCATTTTCAAAATTATCTTAATTATAACGATTTTAAATAGGTCTAATGGCTGTGTCCACTTATTTAGTGAATTTGAACGTGTAAGTCTTTTCCTAAGGAAAACTAAAGGTGACAGGAATAAAAGATAGATGTCATCGATACGTCATCATCTCGCCACAAAATTAATTAAAACAAAAACAATCACGACAACACAGAAACAACAGGATTTCATGCTTTGTAGGACAACAATTACCTCATGTGACCATAGAAGGATTTTCCTAATTAATCCAATTTTGCAACGAACTTTTTTAGACTCTGCGTTGTCCTTCGTCATGTGATCGGATTTTTTCTTCCGATTATTTCTTCAACGTTTCTTCAAATTGTAATCAAATTATAGGAGTTGCGTGACGCCTATCGCTGTACTACACGATAGGACTCAAGGTGCAGATTTTTCTTGATGGCAGAAAAAGTTCAATTGGTCGTAATTTCCTGCGATTACAATATTCGCTGAGGAATACTCAAAAACAATGCCAAAAGGGGTAAAGAAGGGTTATTCTTGTGTGAAACAGAATTCAATCAAAACTCAACTTAACAAAATCTTAACTTGAAGACTAACAACGTTCGAGAAAACAGAGAAATGTTCTACGTTAACAAAAAAAAACCAATTACTCAGGTATAAACATCTAAAAAAACACCTGAATGCGCACCAGCGAAGAATCGAAGGGCACCGTTCAAAGTTGTTCGAAAGTTTTCGGAAACCTAATGGGAATTTGGTTTGGGTTTTCACTTCTTATTTTTACCATGGCTTCCAAAACTTTGTGTATAATTTTTCGATTTCTAAAATTTTCGCAGATAGATTTTCCAAGTCTCGTTAGATCCTTAATGAGTAAAACGATCTCGTTTTTCAAATAGACAGCGATAAGATGCTTAGGCAGTTTCAGAAAGGTTTATAAGATGTAGGAAAAAGGGAGTGCAGTTCAAGCAGATATCAGCAATTGAATAAGATTAACAAATAGAGGAGATAACAGAGGTAATCTGGTTCTAATCTTCATTCGTGAAGAAAAAAATCATGTACATACAATCATAACGTGACAACTCGTACCCGCATACTCAAGGAACTCCGCTGGTGAAAAGATCACAAAAGTTCAATTTATAGAAATAGCGTTAAAATCCTCTTGCACACTGATCAGTGCCGTCTCTGAAGTCGCAAACGGATAGTAGAGTTCCGTCTTCGAGCAATTCTAACGGATGTACCACTGAATCTGTTAGAAGCATTGGATTTACGGATAAGGCCGCTCTCAGCTCGGATAAGAAATTCTGAAAAAAAAACGGTTTTGGAGTTCTTTATCATATTGTTAATATCTTTATCAGGTGCAAAAAAATGTGAAAAGTATTCAGCAAGAAAAAAAACAAGGTTATGAAAAACTAAAACAAAGTTTCAAACGTGATGTAAACTGGAAGTATTGACTAAATCATGAAAATATCGTTCAGTATTTGTCAGAATAAAAACTATTTAATGTTTATCATTTGCAACTTTTTAGATTCTTCTCTAGATTGACATTTCAGAGTAGAACTGTTACCTGGGGTTAGAGGGCCATTTGAGTTAGGCATTGATGGATAATATAATATCTATCGCTTATAACACTATAAAAGAGGACCTTTTGTCAGCAATTTTTCAGAAAATGGAACTTTTCCAAAGGTTTATGGGCATACACCTGTTTTGAGGGAAAATGATTCACTCATCAATAAGTTCTCTGAATGTGTTCACTGCTGTGGACGATTCAGATATCCTCACTAGAGAATGGTGGTCAAATTAAGCCAATAGCCACTAAAACCGCGATAAGATTGTGACAATCCCGTTTGGACCAGGAAATTTCTTAATTTTTATTTCAATTTATCCTGTTTGTTTTGAATCGCAACACTTATCTAAATAATCAATTTAAATGTTTCTAGGGAGAAAATGTTAGAATGTTGGAGTGTGGAGGGAAGGAGTTTAAGTGGAAATCACACTATCCCCAGCAGCACGAGGATGTTCTAAATCTAATTATTAGATTTCAGTTCAGATCTCGAATACGATCGTAGGTCCCTCCACTGATCTATGTAGGAAAACCGTGTGAAATGCTCTTGTGTGACACCAAATCTCCAACGATACAACTTATTACGAATGAAACGATGACAAGTTGCAACGCATTGACGCTTGTGCAGTTCTTCACCTGGTTTTTCGAGTTGCAGTAGCTGGACTTTGGACGCCGAACGACGACGAAGCTGCTCGTGTTCTATCGCGTAATGAGCTGCATCGTTGAAAAGATAGGATCACATCGGCTTGTTTTGCATGTCTTTTTCCGGTCTGCTCTGGAGGAAATGAGCGTAATCAGCACGCGTAAACTACAACTCTTGCCTTGTCTATTCGTGAAGAGATCCCAACACCGTCTCACCTATTCAAATCACTGCTACTCATTCACTCAGCTTATTACATTAGTTATAGCAGTCCATTCATAGCTAATTTCCATTAGAACTTTTGGGATCAGTCCTATTGCATACGTTCCAGATATCTCGCCCAAAAAATTCACTCACCAGCTGAAATCCACTTTCAAAGGCCGCGCCTTCCAAGGTGGCAAAAATACGTGGAGCGTCAACGGATTTCTTCAGATCCTAAAAAAGATTCTTTTTCAGTCCTCGTCTCGTTTTGTTGCGGAAGTTTTAATCTGTTCCATTCGCATTTGCGACTATCAATCACTGTTGTAAACGTCTTCCGAAATTCTTTGTTAGTTTTATTTTAAAACTTAAGTTTAAATCGAAAAAAGAAAGCACCATGTCGAATAGCATGTAATGAAGCAGAACTTGTGAAATGCCAAGGATCGAATTCAGGGATCCAGTCGTTCCGTAACAGCCAAGCAGCTAAAAAGGTTACACTTAGACTAAAATTCACTATTTAAAGGTAGTTAAATTTTTTTTCATTCAGTAATTTAAATACTTTCATTTTCACTGAATTTTTGAAATCCCATAGATAAACGTTCGACTCCAAAATTTAGTACTCCTACCTACTACTACTACTTTCACTTTTACTAAAGGGGTTTAGAAGGATCTATGTCGTAAATGGCATCCCTGTACATTTTCAACACCTACAACCTGCATCAATAAGTAGCCAGGTGCAAGAGTAGGTGCAAGATCTCTCCAGATTATGGAACTTTCCAATTCATGTTCTGATTTCTGAGATTTTTGGAATAATCGCTCAAAAAAAAAACTAAAAAAAAACTTCTCATGTGCTCACAAATCGGCGATGTTCGTTACGTTTTCTTTCCTTTCTCCCCTGCTCATCATACACATACTAATTCATAACCCTAGCCCTAGACCTACTTGAATTCAAGGATTGGATTGGAGTCCAGTAGTTTCTTAAGCGTTTGTCTAACAGACATTAATTATATAAACCATTTTTTAGCGCGTCATGTGAACAAAAAAGTAAATTCGTCATCAAAAGGTTTTTACCAACAAGAAAATAGTTATCTGAACTAAGATACCAAATATATTGGAAGAAGAGACCTAATCCTGACCGAACACTAATCCACTAACCTTACCATTCGCATCGAATAGCATAAAAGGTGACATGGAAGTTCGCGGACGCTTCCTACCCTCCACAGCATTCACGTGCATATCTTCGCTATCTTCCTTATCGTAAATGGTGAATCCAGACATTGCGTTATTCCATAGGAAACCACCTTTTTCAAATCGCCGAACCGATCCGAACCTGAAAGTGAGGATAGGATTCTAAATGAATACCACTAAAGAGTCGTCTAGACCATTACCTATTGTTTATAGTTGAACCTAACGCGACAGCCAAATGTTCCCGATCAATGACGTTGATATGGGAGCCGACGAAATCCTCTTGTTTCCAAAAATTAGTGGATAAAAGAAATTTTTTCTAGATTTAATCGATTGAGACCTAGCCACACAAAGCAAGTATCACTGCAATTTCGTTACTGTTGTAGGACCTACCAGGTTCCGCAACAGCTTGTTTACGTCTTTCTCGTCAAAGTTCTCATCTGAGTCATCCAAAGTGTTATTGCGTCGTTCGCCCATTGTGTCCACTACTGGATCATAGATTGCAAAATCTGGATCACCTGACAGAATGAAATGTTTACTTCTAGGGGATAGAAGCGTACGAAACCACGCTATTAGAGTCATCATCAAACTAGGTTCATTAGCTTAATTATTAATCGTTACTGTCAATTTGTCATTAATATTCCCGAAATTTCTTTACCTGATTTTTCAAGCCGCAGAAGAGCCGTTCTCTGCGCCATTAACAGATCTCTCAGATAATTAACATCCAGGGAGATTTCTGAACGATTACTGTAGCGACCTAAAGGTAACTAATTAGCATTTATAAGAGCAGAAGATCAACATAACTCACTCATCATAATTTCCACAATGATACCAATTGCTAAAAACGAAGACGGCAATGTAGGTCCTTTAATAGAGAATCCGTTGGGAAGTTTAATATTATGAGGTTTTTCAATTTTCGTCTCGTAACCAGCAAGATCAGCTTTGATTAGAAGACCTCCTGTAATTACATAAAAGCTCCACTTCTAGGGGTCCAACTGTCGGAATGTTACGTGTAATAAATGAATGGATAAATAAATAAATATTTATGTTAAGGTAAAAAATTGGAGGCGTGAAGCTAGAACTTGTTGATTTCCAAAAAAATGTCCCTTAAAACCATTTGAAGTTTCAACGTCGTGGGGAAAATAATTCAGCTTTCAGCTAAAAAGGTGCTTTTAAAAACTCCACTTTGTGAATGTTTTCATACCCTTTCACGAATTTTTCAAGGTTTCAAAGGCCGAGTCAGGAACAACTTTTTTTGTCTTCCACTTCCCGCTTTTTATTTTCTCCTTTTTCCAATTTCGCTACCATTAGAAAATTAAGGAAGGAATGTGCAAGATAAGTGCAAAAGAGACGAGGAATCAATTTGGAAATAAAATGACAGGACAAGTTCGAACGAAGTACAGAGGTGGAAAAAACAACCGAAAGAAAATGTTTCGATAAAAAACTTTGCTTTAAATTTTCGAGTATCTATAGAAAATAAGCAAACCTAAGGGTTAGCTGATGTTGAGACTCCACTAAATAAGTATCAGGAAAAACATTATTACGCATATTGCTTATTAACATTAACAAACATTATTACACATATAACATATTGCTCTTGTGGCGCAGGTAAGTAGTTTTTCGAGAAGCGTTTCTTTTTTGAACTTGCTGGATCAGGAATTAACCTAATCTTTTCCAAGTCAAAAAAAAACTCCCCAACCTTACAGTGAGAGTTCATCTGAGTGAGAGGTAAGTTTTTGAGCAGTTGCAACTCACCACGTTGCTTCATTTCGTGGATAATCTGATTTGATATCTCGCCCCGGTAGAAAAACTCTGACGGATCGGCAGCAAGCGAAAGCCGTCGGAGAAAATGCGAATGCACTGGATCGTGGAAAATCGTGCCTTCCGTAAGCGTAGCGTAAGCGGGACTTAAAAATCGATCATCGGTCCATAATATAAATTTCCTTTCGAGCAGCAAAACTCACTTCATGCTCTTTTCTGCGATAAGTTCATGGAATCGATTTTGAACAGCAGCGATAAAGTCAGCATCGATAGGGTATCCTTTAAGATTTTAAGTTCATTCCTGGATATGACTTGACTAAACACTATTCAAAACCTCTTTCCAGCAGATTTACGGTAGGCATTAGAAGATCCTGCCATGCTATTTTGCCTGATCCGAATCGTTTATATGCGGTCCAGATTCCATGTAGAAAACCGGGTGTGGCGATTGATGAGAAACCTGTGGATATGTGGAATCTGTGGCGGAAGTACAGCGTTAACGGAAAATTTAGGGTTTCACCTAATTTAGCCAAACTAGGATAAGCTAGGAATGTCTCCTCTTTCGCGCTTCGGGGTGCAGACGAAGCAGCGTTGATGACAATGGTTTCGTTGTTTTCGCTGAAATATGGACAAACATCTATTTACTGTCCATATCACATATTTTACAGACTCCATAAAATGTATAAAACTTACAGAAAGAATCTTTCCTCTGTTAATTAGATCGTTCAGCATTAACTGCTTTACACTAACGCTAAATGAACGCACCTTTTGTGTATGATCATCATCAGTCCACCACCAAATCCAGAGGCATGTGGATGCACAGCTCCTGTACATACGACTGTGGCAATTGCGGAATCGACAGCATTTCCGCCGCGAATAAGCACATCACTGAAGAAATCGTGATTCAAAGAAGATGTATTCTATTTGAAAGCCGTTAAAATCAAGAAGAAATTTTCGCAAAGAAGGAACCATGTATCTCTTTGTTTAAAAAAGTTGTGTTCAAAAAATGTTCTTTGTCCTAATGTCCTTTTTCTCGAATTATGGCGGCACTTCAACGTTCTTCAGCTCACAAGCTGTCATCTAAACACATTTTAGAACGGCAGCTGTCCTCCCAACCGCTAATCAACAAGGTTGTTGATCACAACGAAAATGTTGTTGTTTTAGCTGATAGTGTTACATCTTTCCATTCAACGACCGCCTCTGCAAGTTGAAGTGGAAGATTTTCCCATACTTTGCAGTTAAGTGTAAACTCTCGTAGTAAGGTAAAATAATGTAAGCCTGAGAGTACATACAGCTATACTTCGTCGTCGTTGATGATGACATTCTCATTTTCTTCAGGTACTACTATATGTGACGTAACCGTAGCGAAGTAGATAAACAAGGGGGGAGGGGGAGTATACCAGTTAGAAAAATAAGACAGACATACGACTGACGACTGACATAAAGAGAGGATAAAATTTATCGTTCTATGAAATCACTATTAAAAAGTATGCTCTAGCTCTAGGAAATCACTATAGCTCTGGGCATCGTTTACGGAAGAAGCATGGTTTAGATAGCACTTCCTCTTCATAAAATCTCCTATTAGGGGAAATAGACCAAATTTTGTAGGGGAATTCTAGAGTTTCATACAAAAAAATCTCGTAGACGATCTAATAAATTTTCTTTTCTCTATTACAAATTACTCTTCGATGTCGGAACAGCTGTAATCAATCAAATCATGTGAACAATCCCGCTAATCCGTCCTAAAAATATCCCATGACGTAAAGTTCGCAATAAAGAACACTCACATTGAGGCTGAGTTCTTATGAGTAACACGAAGAAAAAAAAGATTGAATTGAACTGCGTTTGTATTTTTACTTCCGCGTTGTTTTAACTTTGGTAATTCTCCTTTTATAACATAAACTGAAACAATAAGCAAACATATATTCACCGACGAAAAAAAACTCTCCACTTACCGCCCAATTTCAGCACAGTACTCGTTACGACAAGTGACGGTAGCATGCAGGAACTTTCTCGATGCGCTTCTGGCGGGCGGCGATGTCCATTCTGTGGAGATCTTAAATATTTAAATGGAAATGTCCGTATTATGTAAACATTTATCATAAAGAAATAAAATACAACATCCTGCGTTAAGTCATCAGAGCTTTTCGTTGAGGTCAAATTTGGCAGATAAGCTTGTGTTGGAGAGCTCTCCGTATCCAAAAACTCCACCTGAAACTCAATTTTCAGTATTTAATTCAAAGAACTTGGGTTGGCATATGAAAAGAGAAAGGGAAATGGGAGCGATCCAGAGAAGCAGAGGATTTCTAAATATCGATAGTAACCGAATCGACTCTTCTTTTCCATAAAAAGACTAACTGGTTTGCAATCGGTCAAACCCTCAATAGTAAGGTCCAGTGAAAACGTATGAAATTTCCTCGCGCAGCTCAACATTTACAACACACCACCAAACGGAGCTCATAGTGCTGTCAAAAATCTTTTTTTTTTTCACAAAAAGCTTTCATTTGCAGTCGAATGCACTTATGTTTGCCCACGCGGCCGCGGCACGTCTGCGACAACTTATGGGATTGAATTCAGCACTGACATACACTTCCACCACCTTCCGATTTGCCCAATCGAACGCAGCCGCCTCGGGAAATATAAATATATTTATTGGTCCTCATATGTTTCAGTTATTTCGCATAATGACTCATTTACCGTAAGATACAGAAATTAAAAGAAATTAGGAAGAGGAGGTGGTCTACAACGTCACAGTTCCGGAATGTAACCCTATGCAATCCTTCTGACCGTGTGAATCCCATAATCTACTCAAAAAAAGCTCTGTCTGGCTCGTCTAGATAAGACCATACGCTAATTGCTTCAGAGAAGAATTTTTGATGTCTATAATTTTGTTCAGAAAAATCATTACAGAATATGAGGTCCAGGACGTTTCTTTTTAAATTTTTGAAAATAAATTTCAACAAAAATCCGTAATTTTCAACAATGGAATTCGATACCTCGTATCCGATGGACGGGACGACTGTGCTTTGGTTTATATCTGCGGATAGCTCAGCAGCTGCAACGAAATAGAAGAGAACACCGGAAAGTACAACGATCACGAGAAGGCATGTTGCGACCACCCATGGTAGTCCTCTGGAATCAAATGACTCATTCCGTGCGACGACCGAAATTACTGTTCTTTTAAAAGTCGAGTATAAAATCCACATAAAAATCTGAGAAAGAGGGAAAAAAGGGTCGTATAAGGTCGTGATCGTGGCTGCATCTCGGACCCAATTATCGGGCGCAAAAAAAAGAATCAGATAAAAGGCTTCGTCTACATCAAATTCGAAGAAAAAACCCTGAGAGGTAAAAAAAAATCTGCAAAATAGAAGAGAATAAATAAAAAATTAATGAATTGAAGCTTAAATTTCAAACCTTCGAACTAAAGCTGAAAACTGCTAATTCCGGAAAACACATGAATTCTCCTCCTGTCTTCATATAGGACTCACTTCGCTCTCAATTCCTGGATATCCTCTGGTGGATTATAAGCTTTCTCGTAGTGACTCATTGTGTCATTCGTGAAGAGCAGCTATTTTCACAACGTCGCTTACCCTAGAAAAATGCAATCCAAATGAAAACGTGCTATTTGGATAATAGAAGTCTAGTCATTAATGTGAAGAAAAAAAAAGAAAGGTGTCGATCGTGAAGGTATGCAATAAATCACTAAAGTATGAGACTAGGATTACAGCAAAAGTGTGGATAGCTCATATTATGAAGGTAACTTTCCAGGTTGGTGTTTTTATCCAAAAAATATTGTTTCTGATAAGGAAATACGTAAAAATCTTACAGGGGAATTGTCAGCGGAGTGGCTATAATCGTTTGTGGTTTTGATATATGACGAAGTGCGAGTCGGCCAACATGAAGGCGAAAACAACTGCCCGCAGGCACTGGCTTTCAATTTACACCGAATCGCTTAGGTCGAACGCACGGTCACTTATACATATATACCAATAGATGAAAAGTTCGATTTGGGCGAGGTTGGTGGGGAATTGAACTCCCCAGGGCCAAATTTGCATTCGCAGGTCTACCAGATCTGATTTTTGAAAAATTTCATCTGTCCACAAAAAAGATGGTGACAAAATCAGTTCTGAGATACTCAGCAGCTCCGAGTTCTTGACCATTTCTAGAAAAGATATCACTTCTGAAGGATTTTCTCGAAATAACAATGAAAAATCAAGCGAAATGAGTGGAAACGGCAACTCAAGTTAATCCCAGAGAAATTTCTAGCTCATTCACAATAAACACCAGAAAATCCACCTCATTTAATGTCTCTTCTAAGCTAAAAATGCACAATGACAGAATTCCTATCAATGTGCACTTTTACCTAAAAGGGTCATACCACAGAATTGAAGATGATGGGACCTCTCCATGGTAGGATAGGGCTTGTCGTGTAAATCACGAGTATAAACGCAACTCCACTCCAAAGATATAGCATGAAAAACTGATGTGTTGATCGTATTTTCCTGCGAGATAGCTAACAACGCGTCACGTAAGCGACAGCGGGTACGCGCTGCGTTTGCCAGTGGGACAATTAGGAGAGATTGAACGTGAGAGTGCTCATCCTCTTCCTCTACATCTTTAAGTCTATCTTTTCGTGGAGAGATATCAACACAGTGAATTTCGTGGTTTTCTGCAGTTTTTGATTTCAATTTAAAATCTGAGAGGAGTTTTTAGGGAAAGACCGTTCAAAATCTCCTACAAAAATGGAAGGAAATTTATGAAAAAGAAGAAAAGTGTGCTTTACAACCTAAATACATTTTAAAGTAACTTTTGCTGATTTTAATTTTGAGAAATGGAGGAACTATGGAACATTGTCCAAAAGATGAAATAGTATATAATCAAACCTGTCAAACCTTCTCAAATGTGATCCACAATATTACGATAGTTAAGCAGAGCTGAGCTAAATAAGAAAATCTTTAATGGAGATGGTTTCTGTCCAGAAAGCGACTATGATCAGCTCTTACTAACGCGCTGATTCTGGGAATGTTCAAGGCAAATTATTGCTTTCTAGTTTTCATATCGTTAAGTGAAAATCGCCAGAAAAGAACATGATGGAGGTCTCTCGACAAGACGTGTGGGATGATGAGACGAGCGAATTGACATCAAAGCTGACGTTGAAGGTTTTTTTTTTTGTTATTCGCACAACTCAATAGCGAATGGACTATAAGGCATGCTATCTAATCCATCCGCTAAACGGCTTCCTATTTCTCTTCCTAACCGCGGAGCCTACTTTAACATAATAATTGAATAAGAACCAGATAAAAATGGAATGTGAATTGCATTTAACGCCATTCAGAAATGAAAAGAAAAACATTGAATTTAGAATCAGATTGAGAAGTAGACGGGAACTACAGGATAGCTTTCGGCAAAGGCAAAAAAAAACTGGCGTCGAAATTGATGTTCCTGGCTGAAAGCATAATTACCGCATACTTAAGAGAATTATGGAAATAAAAGCACGTAAATGTCCTTTTTTCAAAAACACTCCTCGAAAAATGAGAGCGTGAGGAACATATCATAGATTTTTGGAGACGCATGGTGACAACTGATGCATTTATTCGCTGCATCTAAACTGAAAAAGAGTCTCATGGGAAACTTCAAAGCTAGACAAATATCTACCGAAAAGAAAAACAAAATGAGAGGATGCTGGAGAGCGCTGCAATCCCATGTCATTCATCACCTAGTGAAATTAGATTTCTTGTAAAAAAAATGAAAAAAGTCAAAATAAATTGATAGAATAAAAGATAAACTGAGTCAGATAAGCAAAAACACTGCTAAGAACGTTAAATATAACATAACTTCAGTACTCAGCCACGAAGGCCTAGTCGCACTTTGCCTGGACTCACAATATTGAGACAATGATTCCTGCGATTTGAAAACAACGGATCAGAATTACTGGCTCTTGGTGGTGAATCACAACAAAAATAATTATGAAAAAATTTAAGACTTGCATTGAAGGTGAAATAAAGTCTTAAGCTTGTTCTTTAATACTTGGTGTATCAGCTATAGATCACTAGCAGTGTATTTACAGCTCAATCGTTCCTACTACTTGGTGTTTGAGCTGATTCCAAGGCGTTTAATCTCCAGTTTAGTGCCCAAAAATACTTCACCACATTCACTTCAAGGTAGTGGCCATCGGAAAACCACGACAACCTCTTATCGTTCCAGCGACGCAGAAGTTCCTACTTCCATAAGGTTTTTTTTTTAGATATGGGAGCTTTTATGGGCAATCCATTCGGAGAGCCAATTATGTATAGCGGCGGAGCTGCTGCACAGAAGAAATACGACATCTGAATATTCCTTCAGCTAAAACGAGAGGTTCCGAAATTACATTCTCCGTCCATGTGGGGAAGGTCACTTCACAACCGCCTCCAGATTTTTTTTAAACAGAACCATACAATTAAGAAGTTAGAATTTCTAGAGAAAAGAATTGCAATTTCCATAATCTTTTTTAACCCACCGTGCGACTTGAGTTTGATCTAACAAAGTGGAAGAGACGATTCAGACTTGGTGACCGCTTCTTCTTTGGTGGAAGGAAAGCATTATTAAGACGGAAACTTAGAAAATACCTGGTTCTCGTATGTTTCTGCAAGCGAAATGAATCCCGCGTTTCCTTATTGAGTAGTACAACATTGTGTCTCGAAGGGATTCTCGTAGATGATTGTTGGACATTTGATTATGACCAGATGCTCTGAAGTACAGAAAAATCCGTTAGGGAAGAATACGTTTGTTCATCTTGCTCTAATCCTCGGTGAACTCACAATAATTGTCGTTCCTGCCCATTACTTCGATCGTCGCAACGGGACGTGCCGCGAGTTTCTTCCCATGTACTTCCCAAGTCCGGCCAGTACATAAAGAGCATTCCCAGTACTTACCCAGAAATCGTCTTCCGACTCTCCCGATCCTCACCTGTTATCGATCTGTACGGCCCGTAGATCAATAAAAAGAGTAAGTCCGTCTTCTACATGTGAAACAATCCGAGGATACCTCATTCTTTACTAATCCTTATGCTACTACTGTCACTTACTGCTTTGCCCTATTTAGTTCGCATCCTAAGCAATTTTCGATGATTTTATCTCGTTTTAATCTCTGCTGTTGTTGCACCATCATAGTAAATAACACTCCCTCCACCTCAACACCGCCATTTTCTTACATACAGACGTTTATTCTTACTATACCATCATTTTTAACTCTACTTTTGGACCTCCTCTACTGAGGAGGCTCGCGAATGATATCTATCTGGAAATTGAAGCGAAACCGACACAATCTTCGGTTTATTTGTTTGTCACCACCAGTAAACAGGATATGGTGAACATACGATCCTCACAAACTCCACCAAGTCTAATTCATGCACTGATTTTTGAATTTCATAGGACAGTTAGCATTTAATTTTATTCTGGGAGATATGCTTGGATCCTCTGGTGCGACTCAAGACTATGTTATAAATATATCCCTTGAACTGCTTAAATTTTCTAAAAGCACAATAGAATGTATAGGTGACGAGCTTAATAAGAACCGGCAGGAATCTTTGCGGTCTACTTCTGCACTTTCAAAAAAAAAAGAAATGAGGAGAGATAAGGATGGAAAATGGTCGTCAATCGATCTCCCATTCGCTCATTATATTGCATTGAATGTATATATGATGCGAGTCTGCTACCTAAACAGACGCCATGGCATTATGTTAAAAAGATAACCTCCCTAATATTCACTGATAAGACCTTAGCATGATTAAAGCAACCAACGGTGTGAGAATAGACATCTACCACTTCAAAACACCACCAATCCTAATGGTCCCTCGTCAATTATTTAGTTGTTTTTTTTTACCAAGACCTACTCAATAGTGCGACGATGTAATTTTACGCGGGACCTGCATAATTTTGAACTAATTTCGGCGAGGAATCGTTGATATTTTGCAATTTTGTACGGGAAATTGCATTTTCCGGCTATGACTGCACGATAAATTGATGGTTCAAAAACGCCTTAGTGCCAACGAGGCCCTTTCATCCCTCCGAGGGCGATAAATTGATGGCAGATTTGTCTGTGGGGATAAAACGCTAACTTGATACATCTTCTAGCAACCGCAAGTCAATGCACATTCCGACAACCGTTCGCAAAGCCTCAGCGATTCCAAGTTGCAGACAAACGCGTTGCCGCATCCCAGGAGGATTGGCACGCAGGAGACTTTTAATTGGATTTTCAAAAGAAACACACTAGTGAATCAAGTAGCCTCCCAGTAAGGACGAGCCTTAAGTTACATCGGTTTGATTTAATACAAATTGGTCAATCAATATTCCTGAGCAAATTCAAAAAACTCACTCATCTAGGGAAACGTACAATTAGTACTCTTCTATATCAGTGCCACTTTGCTCGTAGTCAAAAAAAGCAAATAAAGAATCGGAAATATTCTTTGTGGCATAAACGGGCGGACAATTGAATGACTTTAAAAAACATTCTTGAATGTGGAAAGCATCTGAACAAACAACAGGTAATCAATAAGTATAAGCTACTGTAACATTATGATAATACTGAGTAGAAACTCGTAGTTTACTTGTCACCCTCGGATTGAGTTTGATTCGCCAAAGCTTGATGAACCGAGCCATCATCGCGGTCGTGAAGAAGATCGACAGCGTGATTCAGCACTGGTTCTAGTACTTCCCAGCATTCCTGAGAAATTAATTGGGGATTACGAACCCGTTACCGAGAGCTAATTTATGGCGCATGGCTTCGGTATCTTATACTGTATTTTATTATTATTATTATTATTTTATTTTATTTTATTTATTTTGATATGTTCTGGCGTATATGTTTCGCATACAATTTGGGAGTTTTTTTTTCTGGGAAATTCAGGGTAACTTTAGAAAACAACTGGTCTAACCTGTTGTTCCTCGCCGCTGTTAGTTTTCTTCGACTTTCGACAAGTAAAACATATTGGGAACGATGAACAACCTAGTTCATGGCATTCTATCAACTAACTACCAGAAAACAGGGAAACCAAGTAGAATCCTGGATTATGTAGCGCATCTCTGTTAGATTTAAGGAAATGAGGAATCAACTTCCTCTGGATGGTTTTCACTTTTTTCGCACTAAAGGGGAAAATGGTAGGATAAAGCCACAGAAGAATGGGATGTTAACTTTCTTCCATTCCAAAAAAATTAAGGTTACTATCCTGCTTCAGTTTTCCAAAATATTTTTCTCAGTTGATCTCAATTACTGTATCGACTTTTGAATACAGTGCTGCTGAAACACGAACTGCAGTTAGACTCGAGGTACCCGTCCAAATTTCCTGTTTTGGTCATATGCAAGAGAAGGCCGGATTCGGATACGGTAGAAAATCTTCTCTTGTCTTTTAATAAGACTTTCATGGCCTACTATATAGCTATAGGCTTCTTTCCTACTATAAAGGTACGGCGGACATACCCTGACAGCTTTCACACTTCCAGGAAAATTAACAATGAGAGTGTGACCAGAAATTCCCGCCACTGCTCTGCTTAGAGCCGCCATTGGAGTAGCAGCCAGCGAACGGCTATGCAGCGCCATTTCCAGACCCGTACACCGACGTTCCAGGACATCGATTGTTGCCTGGAAACACCTTCGCTTTTTTGTCTACTTAAATACTTCAACAATACATTGCTACTCTGGAATGTGTAAAAATAGATGAGCTAGTTGAGGCATTAGTGGTTACGTTCAGCATTGATGAAAAATTTGAGCAGACCTCCGGCGTTACATCTCTCGCTGCAAATCCAGTCCCACCAGTGGTAATTATTATATCTGAAAAATAGGATATGATGACTTTAAAATGCTCTTTACAATAAAAAAACGCTAAACTTTGTGAGAAAAAGAGATCTTGCACTAGTACCAGCTATATCCTTCTTTTTTTTTAGTATGCGCGTGCCTGAGATTTGCGGATGAAAATTGTCCTCATGAACAATTTCTAAAAAATACAAAGCCAATAACACATGGCAATTTCAAAATTCCTGTGGATCGACGTCCACTTAAGAACGGCTAGTAAGACTAATAAGACCGTCTCCTACGAATAAGGAAAATGTGGTAAGATTCAGCTTCAGGTAACAAGGTCAGCCGACATAAGAGTCAGAGTCAATTCTTGTGTCCTTCAGGAATCATGTTTTTGGACAAGATTCGTCTTTGTGCGGAAAAAAAGTCGATAATGGCATCTTACATTTTAAATATTGATCGAACTGAGTTCACTTTAGCTACCGTATAGCGAAAGGACATTCAATACAAGCCCCAGATTCGATCAAAGCATGGAGCCTGAATAGAGACGTTAACGGCTGCGCGGCTTTGTTCATTACCGTCTCCTACGTCTTAGGAGAACCAGTTAACTTTCAGTTTCAGATATCCGCTTGTAATTTGCTTTGAAAAAAAAAATAGCTGCACTTACCACTATCATTGGTGCGTTCGCGAAGTGTGGCCGCTATCAAAGATCGATCATCAGGAATAGTCACAGTGGAAACCACCTGTGCATCACGTAATCTGAAATATCACACAATACAGTTGGAGAGGCGAAAGTTTCAACAACTATGGAAATCGTACGTCAATAAATTCTAAGCGAGTGACTGTACCTACTTTTCGGAATTCTTTATCAACTCAACAATCGCTGGACCGCTTAGATCTTTTCTTTTTCCCGCGGCACTGGAATCGCTTACTGAAATAGAGTCACGGTCTTTCTTAATCTCTTTAAACGCGACTGAGCACATGTGAAGTTTTGGTTGTAGAATACGAGTACGAGCGTGACTTCGCTCAATTCCTCTTAATCGTCTTAAAAATCAGTTTAGCTTTTAGGAGGTCCGTGAAAGCATGGGACCCTTGTGCACGCGTCGCGTCGGGCGGTTCAAAATCGTGCACAAGGGTGACGCGTTTTCACATGTCTAGTGGGAATAATCGCCGTTTCCATGCCCCAAACTCTAACTATATTTGGCCACAGAGATCCCAACATCGTCAATTCCGTGATAAAGTGCTTTTAATGACTCAAAAGTCGTATGTCGTGTCCCATTCGTTTCACTTACTGAAAATTTATGTCATTTTCTATCGTGAATAACACATTAAGAAGAGAGAATTAGTAGTAGTACGGTAAAGAAGTTTTTTTTTATACTGAAGCTAACACATAGTTGACAGAGCAAAGAACAATAAGTTGCAGAATCAAATTCTTCCACATTCCCTTTGAATAACAACTTTTGCAGGAACACGTAAATTACAGTACAGTAAGCAATACCTGTAACTACGGAGAAGCGCATATTTCTGTCGATGATGCGAACCTGAATGCGTAACAGTAACATTCCACAGTGATAAGAAATTTACGAGAGATCATAGTGAGAACAGGTTACGAACGTGCGCAACGCTATTTTCTTGTAGAAATGACTGGTGAAAAGACTGTGCCGCAAAATATTACCCATTCAAATTATTATTATTGCCGCTTCAAAATGAGACTAGTTGTAGAGAAATCACTATGTTAACATAAGGGACTTATGCGCTTAATTAGTCCTAACCTGAGAGTTCTAAGCATCAAAGCGTTCTACTCGAAATTTTAGTCGAAGAAAATATAGCAATACCTTTCTGGTCACCTTAGAGATCACGAATCTTCAAAAATTTCAAATTTTCGGATCAGGTTCGAGTGATTTTTACATTTCTCTAAAGGTTAACAACGGTCTGAGATAACAAAATGCTGAACAATTCCAAAGCTCTGAGCAATCGTTCGCGAAACAACGCTCTTATGCCAAAAATTTCTAGCGCTGATGTACATAAAAAATACATACATAAAATTGATATACATAGAATTGGAACTGCTAAAATGCCTGATAAAGATTTTATTTCAAAACATATTGGACGTATTTAGATCTGTCACTAGAAAAAAACCTTTTTGCAAAAACCAGATCTTACCTACTGCCTTGTTGCACGAGTTTTCCTACGAATACTCGAGTTTTCCTATGAGTTATGCGTTTATGATGCAATGTCGACCTCGCGTACTTCACGCATTTTGCTTTCTATTGTAAAATTATGACAATCTGCAAACTTGCGAACCTTGATGCGTTCTTTGCAGGCGCTTTCACTTCTGTAGCAATCATACCCCGCTATTAAAACTTAAAAACCAATAACATTTCAGAATTAAGAGTATAGAATGCCTTTTTTTTTCTCACTAACAATCCTCTCCATCAAACACATCTAGGCAAGAACTAACCCAACAAAAGTTTCGTTACACAGGCTGCACAGGAAACATCCGGTTTCTATAGAATAACACCATGGTCATAATTTAATGTTGTAGCAAAGAACAGTTCTTGATCAACCAGTTCTGCTCAGAGCTTTTACAATGTGACCTCTTAAATAGAACAAAGTTGACATCTAGCGAAATCCTGATACAGAACAGAAACTTTGACAAGACGACAAAAAGAATTAGTACAGGGTTCTAGAGAATTCATTGGAGAAAAGGTTCTGGAATCACCTAGATAAAGGGAAAGGATAAAGTGTCAGCGTTAATCAATCCGCTTGGGATGCGTCCCTACGTTCACTTCATTTCAGAATCGTTAAAATTTCAGAATCGAACGTGTAACTGGCCTATACAATGATTTGCGGTGGCTAGCCGATGAGTCACGTCAGCGTTTTTTTCCTCCCAGACAAGTCTGGTACTAATTTATCGACCCCGGAGGGATGGAGAGTTTGGTGAGCTCCAAGGCGGATTTGAACCTCCGATCGATCTTGCAGACAGCTTCCCTCTCACCGATTGCGCTACACCCGCCCCATCATCTACAAATTCCACAAAATTTACAGAGATGATGATCTTTATGATTTTTTGAGAAGTTTAAAGAAACGTTGGATGCTTTAAATTGCACTAAAATTTCGTCATTCCGTGGTCCATATAAATTCCAAGAAGAAAAGAGAGGTAACGATTATGTAAGCGTAACAAAGAGAACAAGCTGGCTGCTCAAGCAGTGGAATCCTCGTAAAAGTTGCACCTAGCTCGAAGAAACGTCAAAAAATAGCACATGAATGTTGTTTTTCATCGGAGCTTCGCAAAGGTACCGAAGTATAAGTAATATCATTATTGGGATTTTTTCAACTCCTCCAGTGGAATTCAGGTAGATATCAACAAAACTAGCGAAATCAGGTGGAAAGAGAAATCTATAGATATCACCAAGGGAAATACCGGATAAATTGTTCAATATTTTCATAATTTCAAAGGAGACGAGATAAAAATCAATAGTTCCGGTTGTGGCTGGGTGAAATGTGTTGTAAATAATTTTAAGATTCGTGTCAAAAACGTTCGTTCTATCAACGTGAGTACTAATCTTCAGAAAAAAAGGAAACCAAAAGAAAAAATTAAACTTCACAGTGGCTTTACTTTTAAGAATCTGGTTAGAGCAGCCGACGTTATTCACCACAGAATTTCCTATTTTTCTTATAGAAATGTTCATCTCTGTAACAACCCGCTTGATCAAAATTTCTATGGAATTCGTTTCTTGAAATTGCGGTCTTAAGTCTAATCTCTTAGACAAAAAAAATCGTCGACTGCTAGGAATGATTCATCTAAATGATGAAGCTCAAATTCAATAGTAAACACCGGACTTTTTTTGGTTCTTGTTTTTTTTTCTTGTTCTTGCACGTGGCTCATAGAGTACCTAAATCTAGAAAAAGGGCTACTAATTTATTTTTTCATCATTTTGTTTCTGTGCACGTGCTACTACTACTACTAATACTACTACTATCAATACCTAACTAAGAATTTAGTGGTAAACTCTCTCACCTCTTGGGCATCATTATCCAATTATTTCCTATTTTATGGTTTTTTAAAGGTTGCTTGTTCTATGGCATGGTGTTGCCAATGAAGTAAATAAATGTTTACAACTAATTATATTTAAAAAAAAACTTGTATGCTCAGCGTGGAATGTGCACAACCGACATCTGATTGGAGCACGTGAGAAGAAAGAATGACCCGGTGTCAAAAGGCAGAGGAGAAGGGCCCGTTGAGGCAGACGCGTCGCGCACGCCGATGAACACATTTGGTGCCGACAACATTCGCAGGAATCTACACTTGAATCGGTAGCTTTTGAATTGTTGAAGACCAAAAAAGCATCCACAAACATTCTACGCAAGACTCCTCATACGAAACAAAATGAGGTCAATGATTCAGGCTAAAGGTAAATCCGTATTGTCAGAGTTCTACTGAATATGTCACTCAACATTTACGCTGATTCATGATGATGATATAGTGGGTACGTTTGAAATAGGACCATTAAAAGTTCATATTGGGACCCGTTACAGATGAAAGAGTTCCATGCAAATAATTTCCATGTCGCTGCACATTTGATTGAATCAACATACACCATACAATCGTTCCAAATTAACTTTTATCGAGAGATCCAATCAATGAACTAATTCCTGAGTGACTATGTACACAGCAGAACTGTTAAGTGCAAAAATGCAAGAACATATATACATTCATAACAATGAAACGCAATAAAAATCCATCCAACGAGTATGCAAAAAATAAAAAAAACGAAAAGGTGTCGTAAAGAATGGTAAGGAGAGTTGTCGAGTTTTGTACAGAAAAAAGAACGGTTTAAAGTTGAAACTGGTCATGCGTCAGAAAAAAGTCATGATAATATTAACTAAATGACAATATTTCTAATTGTAGCCTTTGACAGCTGACAAAGTGCTAATTTTAGAAATTTTTTGCAATTCCCTGATGCAGGAGTTCGTAATTAGTGCAAATCCAAATCATATCCGAGTTTCCGGAGACGTGACGCCTTCCTTCAACAGTAAATGACGGCAAAAAGGTGATTTTTTACACGATAGGAATATATAGCTTAGCGGATCGTGTTGAAAATTTTCGCGAGCATCGCGAATCTCCATCCTCCTCTTCTACCTCCGTGATTGCCTAAAATGTGAAGCACAAGTGGGTGCATTAGAGGGAATTTCGAAGGAAAAAAAAACAGGTTTCTCAAATTTTAAAGACCTTAACAACAGTCGTAGCCTACCTCGCTCTTCCTTGAAGGACTAATCCTCTGCCTGATACGCTCGATAAGACTGGATGGGCGTTCCCTTCTTTTGTCACATAGAGTACGCATGGTGACTTCACCGGTAGGGTTCAAGCTCACTTCCTGTGAAAGATCACCAACTGATGAGAAACGAGGTCTCTCAGCGCGATGCTGAAAACAGAAACAAGGATTTCAAGCACTAGCGTAAATAGCAAATGTAATAAATTTTGTGCTCTAACATCATGGATAAGTGGACGGAGCTGAGATCCTCCTCATTAGTCAAGGAATCGAAGCCATGAAAACCTCTAATTTCATTTTAACAGCTATTATTTCCTGCTGAGAGCAATGTAAATATCGCTGCTGCTTATATTTTAAATAATTCGTCAAACAAAGTGTTGACTTACGCTGCAACACCTAGGACAATCTAGATCCTTTCAATATTTCCACGCATTTTTAACTGGATGGTATTTCTCTCCATCGAAATAGTTAGATAGCCCCAATAATGTAAAACCACAACTAACTCCGTAATTCAATTACGTCACATTCCGAATAACTAAATATGGTTCTCTAGGAAAGGTCTGTAGGAAATAGAGCACTTTAGAAGAAAATAGTCCTCTAATTTCTCAAAGGCAGCTTACCACAAAGCTGGGGGTGTTAGAGTCTTCTACGGATTAACAACGTAGGAAACGTAGTTCACGAGTATCTGCGCCATTACGCTCAGTTTCTACTAATTATATAGAAGAACGGCGTGGGAAAACGGGCTTATCGCACTGGATCCCCTTACGAGACACCTAATAACGTCAAATGCACGTGAAAGCAGACGAACGTGCCGCATCTTCGAGCATGCAGCCATGTGACGTAATTAGACAGGTCTCATAGGTGGATCCAGTGCGACTATTCCATTTCGTTCGCTCATTATCTGGATAGCTTGAATTGAGTATGATCGCGTTCATATCAACACCCCTAACCCAATCTATTCGGGGAGATAACACCACATTCAAGTTTGGGGTGTGCTCCCTCGAAATTCCAACTTGTTTGCTGGTTTTCGATCTAGCCAAGATACTGTGAAACAGTTCTAATTATAGTTGAAAAACAAGAAACTAAAAAAATACTCCTAAAGTACCTTAATGAATGAGTCACGCCGTGACACAAGGACTGTTACCAAATAGTCCTAAGATAGCAATCTATAGATCTTGCTGTCACGGTCTAGACGAGAGAAATCAAAAGAGAGAGGTCACATGACAAGTAAGATAAAAACAGTTTCCGAAAAGAACATTGTTGGAAAAGTGAGCAATGATCATATATACATCGCTTCGATCAACAATTTCTAAAGATAAGAGATTAAAGATTATAATGTTATGAGAACAGTACCTTGATACTATAGGTCCTTTTCTCTTCCTTTACTGCTCTGTTCAACTCCTGCATTGACGCTGAACACGGTTTGAATTCGGGAGTTTTCTGGATGGCGACAAATTCACCAAGCATATTCGTAAGCGAGTTGGCTTTCATTTCTGGAAATAAGAAGATAACACATTAGAACTAATCTATATTGGAAAATTAAGAGGTTCGGCGATGTTGTGGAAATCAGTGAATCCAGAGGAGTATTCAGGTAATCTCATAAGTTCTTCGCAAACAGACTATAAGGAAGGAGAAGTTTTGAGTATTTTTTTGTTTAAAAAAAAACTGTTAATGCCAGGAGCGACGATAAAAGTCAGAAAAGTTCTATGAATTAAATCAAATAAGTTAGAACACAAGAGCAGTTGCTGATGACTCAGAATCCCGAAAGAGACCACGGCAGCAGTGAGAGTTTAATCATGGATATAACAGTTGTAAAAGTAGGGAATAACTGGTTAAAAGGCACAGTTTGCAAAGTGAGGAAAAAAACCAAAAGAAAATCAGTTGTAACATAAAAGGAAAAAGGGTCTATATAATTCACAACTAAAAGTATATCTATGCTACAGCACGAAATAAACGAGTAAAGAGAAGAAATACCACTAGCTGATTAATTATGCGGCTTAGGGTAGAGCAGTTCCAAGTAGTCCAAGACAGTCGAAACGATTCACCTATGCACAACAAGCCTTGTATAGGGGAGAACAGGTTCTCAACCGTGAACGATACGGTTGAGACAGGGAATGTGGCTTTATACTCGCATACAAACGAAGCCACGCCCTTTTCGGTCGCGCACGTGCTTTCAACGCCCGACTACTGTGCTATGGGCCTTGAAAGGGGCTTGCAGCACGACATCAATGCCCACTATGTGATCTCTGGGAGATGACGCAGCCATCATCCAAAGATCACATTTTAAACATTACATTAGTTCTAAAGAAAAGGCTACACCAAAATGCCATTAATAGCTTACTTTGATCATTTGGTTGAAATGTTTCGCAAGAGTTCACGAGATAAAAATAATAAGGATGGAGGAGTAGGAAGAGACTTGCGTGAAGGAAATAATGTATAATGTGCGTACAGAAGAAGTACAAATGGGTCCTTAACAAAACAGTAAACTTCATGTCGTGAGTCACAGCTATTTCGGTCAAAACCAGAAACAATTTTATTTCTATCTTCACCTAAAACTTGTCTGACGAGTAAATGGCTTCAATAATACCACGAACAAAACAACAACAAAAAAAAGAGAAAAAGGCGAATGTTTCTAGGAACGCGGATAACTGCTGCTATTGTGTTGTAAGAAAGTTCAATAGGTAAGAGAGTTAGGGACTTAAAGCGCAGCCCGCAGTCGAAGAAATGTTGAACTCATGCTGAAAGGCGAACAAATGATCTATAGGCTAGAATATTCAATGAGCGATTATTTTTCGCTACTTGCGAATCGAAAAATTAATATTATCATGCAGTCAATTGATCATGAGATCCAAACTACTGTAGTTTTATAACGTCATACTTCCGATTTTATGGCTCAAAACATTTAACAAGGCTTGGCATTCTTCCAATTGTCTGCTGGCATCCAAGTTTTCCGATCTCTATACACCAAAAACAAACATCTGGTCTAAAGATTTCTCACATAAATTATATACGTCTACACTGTGGCGAGGATGAAATACTGCTTTGGAACAGGAAGTAACATTTAGATAAATATGAGCTTCTAACGAAATGAGACACTTAAGAAAACCTATTATTGAGAATATTTTTCACTGCTCGATGAAAATATGCTCCATCTCCTTGTCTAAATATTCTGCATCTGAGAATATCATCATATCTCTACCAACTTTTCACAACATTACTTGGTCTCGCAATCCCCTGACATTGTTTTAAAGAAAGAGTACGCAAAGAAACCACAACTAATGTTAAATATTGATTTGGAAAAGTTATAGTGCGTATTCTATGAACATAACGCGAATTCTTTGTAGTCAGATTTCATCAGGGAATACACGTCCAAATTAAGCAGAGGTTCAGAAGAGTCACAATTTCAAGTCAAGATATACGAGTGTTGATCGTAAAATGATATGGAATGTGCTATAAACTCGTCCAAACAGCTCAAAATCGATGTATCTAATTGGCACTCATTCCTCGTGTTTTCAAGACTCCAGAAAATCAACGAAAGCTACTGGAAAATAATACACTCGAAATATGTACTTGGATTTCTTCTTCATTTGTATGAAATTATTACAGTTCTTCACAAATACTTTCCAAAAAATTGTGGAGAATTTACAGAATAAATGATATACACAACACAAAAAAAACTTTCTCCACAAAAAAGTCAAACAAACAACTCTCATCTCTAAAAACTTCGAGCTTTCAGGTTAAACCTTTTTCACTTAAAAAAATCATGATTCTTTATTTTATTCAGCGAGCGTACGCATTAAAATATTAAAAAATACGTAAAAAAAATAAACACAAAAATAAATAATGAAATAATTTTTACACTTTTCACTGTCACGACAGGTCATTTCTCCTTACAAGGTTACAGACGGAGATTTCTCCATAAAACACATTCCATCAACATAAGCACTACCGACTGGAATTTCATCTACTAGAAGCTACGTAAGAGAGTACGTATGTCCTAGGTCAGCACATGGAAACTACAGAGTGAGAACTTGAAAAAGCTCAAAGTAAAAGAAGCTTTCTTTTTTGAAGCGAAAACAACTGGAGCACGAACGGTGGAAGTTCGCATTTTGTCCTCAGATGAGACTATTAGTCCTACGCTGCCTAAGTGGATCCTAATTAAAAGAAAAACAAAATTTTCAAAGCATATTCCGTGCTCCAATCCATTTATCAGAGAGCTGATGTCTCCTCATTCCTGAATTTCGAGGAAAGACAGGATGTCTTTATATCCGAAGCTAAGAATCATACAAGATGATGCAGTTTTCTTTTGCAATTTACAGAAGAAGCAACGCTGTTTGAATAAAAAGGTGCATCTCTTTAAAATACCACTCTGACCATACCAAACTAGATACTGTCGTGCTGACCCTAGAAACTAGCATTCGGACGAATATTCAAGTCATTCGCGATTGCCACGATTTGAATACTCAAAATATTGAAGATCTTTAACACCATTACTCTCTAGGGAAATCGATAGTTCCATCTGC